>NC_040037.1:5277081-5577081 GCF_003713205.1 Coffea eugenioides
TTTAAAAAAATCACTTTGTTTTCTGTTAGAAATTTTATTGGGACTTGATTGGTGGATTTTTTGTAGTAATTTTTATGTTAGTGTACAAATGATGAAAAAATTTACTTTACTTTAAATTTTAAGGCCGTGAAGGGAGCGATAGTTCCAAGTCAAGTGTGAAGAATAACTCGGCCAACCGATATAACTATAAAAGTACAGTTAGAAAGATAATGATTTGGATATCGTATGCTAGGGTGAGCTCTGGAGCAACGTGGTTACTCTTGGAAGTCTTGTTCAATATACGGATAAGGTGTGAATATTAGTTCAACAGCTACTTCCACTAGGTCTGCCCCTCTGGTTGTCCAGATAATGTCAATGAGGAATAAAATGAGGGAAATTCACTCTATTTCATGTGATAATTCCTAATGTATCTTTCCTTTTTGGTGATGACAGTTTGGAAACTTCAGTCTGAGAACATTGCCCTACTGAAGGCTATATTTTTCTTTTCCCTTTTTGCCTCCAAAGTTGTTATGTATCGTAATCATCATGATGCACTGTGTCACTGAAACCTACACATATTTTTTTATTATTTATTATTTTAATTTACTTTTTAGCTTGAACATGTGGATACTTACTAATATTTTATTTAATTCAATGTAATGGACAGACTACATTGTTGAACCATATACTGACTGCTGATCATGGAAAACGAATTGCGGTTATTGAGAATGAGGTATGGCATCTAGCCCTCCTTTCATCGTGATAATCTACATTTCTGACTTTGTTTTGAAATGGGATTTAAACTGTTTGAGATTATCTAACTGACTATTTTACAACTACTTACTTGGTTACAGTATGGTGAAGTAGATATTGATGGTTCATTAGTTGCTGCAAAAGCGGACGGAATTGAAGACATTGTCATGCTCAACAATGGGTGCCTGTGCTGCACAGTAAGGGGTGATCTTGTGAGAATGATATCAGAATTGGTAAACAGAAAAAAGGGGAAATTTAATCATATTGTAATAGAGACTACAGGTAAGCATCAAAGGAAGTAGAACTTTTGTGTTGTGTTGGTAATGCGGTGAAGATACTTGGTAATAGAGACAAAAAGAATTGCTTATTATATTTCTCAATGATATTTTTAACTCTTTCTCTGGTACTGGATCTTTGACGTTGCACTTGTATTTCAATAGTGTATCCATGACTGAAGTGCAAATGCTTCTTGCTACATTGCAGGATTGGCAAATCCAGCACCAATTATTCAGACATTTTATGCTGAAGATCAGGTTTTCAATGATGTTAAGCTGGATGGTGTTGTAACACTAGTTGATGCTAAACACGCTGGTTTTCACCTTGATGAAGTCAAACCTAAAGGCATAGTTAATGAGGCAGTCGAGCAGATTGCTTATGCTGACCGTATTATAGTGAACAAGGTAGACAATTTCTTAATTAGCAATGTTCAGTGTCCATTTCTTCACTTTCCCCCACTGTCAAATGCCTAGGCTGCAAGACGTATTCAGGGCTTGATTGCACTTTGAATTTATATTAAGTTCCTTAGATAGTTTATGTCTATTCTGAAAAAGATTATGGCAGGTTATACTGAAAATCTTAAATCTTTTCTATGATAATTGCACCTGTATATCTTGCCTAATATTTCTTTTTATGTTGCTTACAGACTGATCTTGTTGGTGAGCGAGATATTGCCTCTTTGGTTCAGAGGATAAGGGTGGGTGTTCTCTTTCTTCCCGTTTCATTTTGCACTTTTTCCTTTTTTTCTTTTTCTTTAGGACTTTCTTCAGCCCTCCTTTGTGTGTGTTTGTGGGGGGGGTGGTGGTGGGTGGGTGTTGGTGTGGGAGCCTGGGAGGTGGGGGAAGCTATTCAACTGAGCTTGTATTCCATATTTTAGATGAGAGGTTCAGAGGATAAGGGTGGATTTTCTCTTTCTTAGCAACTTCCTCTTTCTTAGACTTGCTTAGCCGAGGTGGCAGAGTGGGGTGGAGCTGGAGGGGAGCCATTCTAGTGTTCTTGTATTCCATATTTTAGATGCATCTTTTTGTGAAGTCTTTGATTAAAGTTTGCTATGGTTGATGACAGAACATTAACCGTATGGCTCAACTTAAGCGAACGGAGTTTGGGAAAGTAGATTTGGATTATGTTCTTGGAATTGGAGGCTTTGACTTGGAAAGGTTGTACTTCTTTTAATATTTCTTTAGAATGGTTCCGACGCCTATCTGCTTCTTGTTATTGACTCTATCAATTTTTTGGCCATCTGTTTGTGTATCTCCCAATTTATGGTTTCTGTTTCTTGCAAAATGTCTTAACTAATACTGTCTGAGCATAATCACTGTCTCTTTTTCTTGTCATGGGATAAACAAACTTGGGGTTTCTTTCCATGATTTCAGCAGAAGTGAATGTAACTTGTAGTTTTCTACTTTAGCTAATCTGATGAATTTGTGTGCATAAATGCTATTTTGGGAAAATAATAGAGAAAAATTTTGAATCTGTAATTTGAGGAATTATGTACTCTTGGTTGTCTCTTCTTTTATTGACTCGACAGCCCCTTGCTTGAGTTTGCCCTCCATACTTGAAATACTATGTTGATATATCGCTATTGAATACACTGAAGATGAGTTTTTGGTTTTTACTATACTAGAATTATTTGTTGATGGCATTTACATCCCCGTTCAAGTTTCCCAAATTTCAATTGTATAATAAAAGATACTTTTCAAAATACAATTGATGGGCCATATAATGAACTAGTTTTTGGTGTTTGTAGATAGAAGCATATAAACCTTTGATCTAAGGCACTTTCTGCTCTCATACAATGTATCCAGATGTTGAACACCTTTTTGATGTTTCAGAATTAATTCTGTTCATATTTCAATTTAACCTTCCTTATTACTTTAAACTCTTGTCGGGTATGATCAGGTGTTAAATTTGTTGTTGTTGGAGCTTAGAATACAAGCCTTCATGCATTCATCTGATGGACGTTCTTTTCTTGAACTTGTTAATGCTACTGCAGAATTGAAACTGCTGTCGATGCTGAAAGTTCTAAGGAAGATCACACCAGCCATGGCCATGACCACGATCACCACCATCATCATGAACATGAACATGAACATGACCATGAACACGACCATAAACACGGCAAGTCCACCCTACATTTCTTAGATATTAGGAATAGCTTAAGTTAAGACATTATTCTGCAGTCTGCACTACTTAAGGTACGCAGTAATGACAGAGTTAAATGGGCCTGCTATGAGTAGAAATTAGAGTTAGCATGCATCTGAGTTATTGAAGATGATTCCTGCCGCTGCTTAGATAGATTTATGCCACAAACATAAGCTGTCCTTTGCTTAGTCATGTGATTTGTCGCCAATTCTGTCCAGCAAGGTTTACCATCCATTATCTGGAGAGTGAGTTGCTATTCTCTGGGAGACCCCCCCCCACAAACACAAAAAAAAAACTCTTTTGTTTCAACCTGAATCCATGGCTTTCTTTCCTTATTGAATATTTAGTACCTTTATAGGTTGATATGGAATTCTATCTGTATGTCTTTTTGTTAAGAGAACCACATGCTCCACATCCTTGGCCATGTCTGAGTTTCTTAGAGCCGTTGGATTGCTGCTAATTGAAACTCATAGAAATGTGGGCATTTTCAACTTTAGTCATGCTTTCTGTTGCTCCCAGCACACCCCATCCAGTGTAGTGTCATCTGTCCTACAATGAGAGTAACGCTCATAGTAAGACTTCGGATTGAAACTTGGCAGATTTCTTATTTGGCTTCCAATTATGTATCCTGATAGTGCATTATTGACTCTTTTATGTATCTGTAAGCATGTGGTTCGAGATTGATTACTTCGATATGCTTTATTTTGCTTACTAGTGGTGATGCTAATAGCTAGCATCTTGGAAATCATTCACTTATATCGCTTGTTGAATTATTGTGGATATTCTTGCAGAACATCATGATCACCTTGCTCATGATCACACTCATGACCCTGGTGTTTCTTCTGTCAGCATAGTTTGTGAAGGACGCTTAGATCTTGAGAAGGTTTGTTTGTTGGTGATTTATTCGGTAGTCTTATTCTAATTGATCTTCCAGCTTTAGGGAGTCTTAATATGTATTGATTCAATATATTCATTGCAAGATGAGATTGCTGAGTTTGATGGACTGAAAAACATTTACTTTCAATATCTCAGGCTAACATTTGGCTGGGTACATTGTTATTGGAACGAAGCGAGGATATATACCGTATGAAAGGTCTTCTGTCAGTTGATGGAATGAATGAGCGATTTGTCTTCCAGGTGATTGACTTCTTTTCAGAATGCTATGAGTTTTCTCTGAATATTTCTAACTTGTTAGATGATTCTCTCAGTAAATTTGCAATTAGGAGCATAACAAGCCCAATTCTGTTTAGATGGGGAAAAAGCATAATGCTTTACCCCTTTTTATTATATGACTACTTCTGGAAAAGGTTTGGTGAAAAAAAAATGACGAGTAACTTGGAATAAAATTTTATGAGCTGATCCAACATGGTTTTCAGATAGAGGGGAAACATTTGGAAGGAAAAGCAGCAGTCACATTGCTCACCAATTACTAGTTTACTAATGACTGTCTCTGCTTTTCTTTGTAACTTCCTGGAAATAACTCGATGCTATTCATCATTTCATCCTTTTGGACACTGAGATGGCTTTTATTGCAAGTTGATCTTTAATTTATTTTGTACAAGTGTCGAAGTTTTTGGTTTAAGTTATTAAAGATAATATTCTTTCTACTTGTTAGCTACCTGCTGCTGAGTAAACTCTCTGCCCAAGTTAACCGAAGCAATTGGTTAGGGCATTAGGCAATGTTCAATCTCGCAATAATATACAGGATGTGGTTACTACTGCATTTGGGTTAGCTTAAAGTTTTACAGCTCCAGTTGGATTGCTCTTTTTCCGGATTAGTACCTAAATAGGAGTCATTAGCTACATCATTAGTAATGAGGCCAAGCACATAGATGGGTCTAATGACAACATAATTTTCTTCAGCTTGCTGCTTTGAAATTAACAAGTAGGAAGATATGGTTTAATTTAGAATTCTGCATAGGACAATGTCACATATGGAGTCGATTGAAGCATTTTTTTCAAGAGTAGAGTGGAGTATGGTATGGTGCTAACATGTTCAGTGCCCAATTTTCTTTAGCAAATGCTTTCTTGTATGTTTATTTTTTTCAGTCTTGGGCTTTTATCGCATGCTTGTTTTTTATGATCGGCATACCTTCTTGTTTGTAATAACTATTATCCTGTTTAACAGGGAGTACATGACATATTCCAAGGTTCGCCGGATAGACCATGGCTCCCAGATGAACCAAGAGTAAATAAGATCGTCTTCATAGGAAAGAACTTAGACGCACAGGAGCTGGAGAAGGGCTTTAGGGCTTGTTTATTGTGATTCCACTACTTAAGACTCTAGTAATTAACAACGAGTTAACTATTTTATCGTGTGTGGTGAAAACAATAAAAACTATAAAAAATTTTCTGATATGCTTGTGGAAGCCTGAGTTTCATGCAGATTCAATCAATAGTCCACATCTTCTTTCGCTTTCGATGTTTTTCTAGAATTCCTGAAGTTTCCGGCGAGTTCATGGTAATATTGTAAAATGAAGCTGCCGCTAGTCTGTAGTCCCGGCGGTCATTAGCAATTTTGTACTCCTAAGGCGTACGGATGAGAGCGATTACCAATTCATTTGAGCAAACCTAGTAAAACTTGCCAATCTTAGTGGATATCAAATCTGGTCTTGAACCTGTTTCAGCTTTTCCATCCTTGAATATTTTCATCAGTGAAGTAACAGAAAAATTGCAATCTTGGTCACCCACCAAAGGTTGATATGTTAAAGCATTTCAGACATACATTGTGCAGATAAGCGTATGTGAAATAAATTATTCCATTAGTTTTGCCGCTAAAATGATGCTAAGCTTCTATTTCCTGGGGGGTGCAAAAATGGTAAATGCTCATGACTTGAGTTGCCTTGGGATCTTCATGACACCGGCGGTCAAATGGACCTCGACCAGCTTTAGACTTAGAGCGGTAACTGGTACCAAGATCTGGGGCAATTTGCAGACGAAAAGCCAAATTTCACCCAGAAATTGATGTTCCCTCCCATCCATGCACATCCGAAGTTAATGGCCCATAGCCCTTTCTATCTCCTCAGTCCATACTTCAGGGTACGTCAAAGGACTCTTGTCGCTCTGGTTTCCCTTTACCCCAACCCACCACAACTACAACTTTCTTTCTAATCTGGTCTCCGGTCTAAGCTCAAAAGAAACAAAAAGATATCAAGGAAAATGGAGTTCGAAAGTCTCTGCTCTTCTAGAGCTGCTTTGGAGAAAATGGTCTGCACTGTTGTGGTCGGTTCAGCTCTGGCTGCTCAAGAGTCCCTTCTTTGGCTTTTCTTCATGGTACATTCTCTGCACTTCACCTAGAAGGCGTTGCTTCTCTGTGGTATATTTGTTCTTAAAAGGTTCTAGAGAATCCAATCACTCCATTCTTATATGTTATCCTAAATAGTGACTGAAGAGCTTTCTTGAGATGTCTGTTCTCCTAACCTTGATTACTACATCAAAATTCTGCATTTGCTTGGATAAGCAGTTCAGAATTATCATTTCTTGAAACTTTTTTTTTTCGCTGCTTATACACTAGGTCAGAGATGCAAGAAATGCTACAGCGATTTCCATGCGGATTATTTTGGCTTTTTCACCCCCGTTCTAGGAGCATTATTTTCTTTTTATTTGACAATCTAGAATTTCTATCTTTTAGATTGAAGGCAATTTAAGAAAAAGAAGAGGACGACAATGAAGAAGATGAGGAAGACAAGCATACAGCAAAGAAGAAAAATTGAGTAACTTTAATTCTCTTCTGATGCCTCACCCTTTTTTCGCTTCGTGGCTTCATCAGTTAAATTGAGCATTATTTGAAGGAAGACGACTTACTTATGGACAAGATGATATTTTGTTTGGATGGTATGTTACTTGCTTGCATTAACAATACATTTTCCAACCATCATTGTATCTTACATACATCAAATCAAAAAGTTACTACAGTAATTTTTTTACAACTAAAAAAAATTAAAAAAGAGTCACCATTGTGGTATAACTTCGGAAATATATTTTATCTAACCCCTGCAACTTCTTCAACAAACCTACTGCCATATGTAGACTAAAGCGGCAAGAAGGAAATGAAATGGAAAAGCATCTATATCTTTAAGTACAACGCTATGCTTGTAATGAAGCCCACATGAGACTATGGGACAGGCAAAAGGAAGGTGAAGATGAATAGAGATTAGCGGCCGAACAAGAAATATATGACGAAGTTACAGATATGCAGAGGTTTTATTATTCTAAATACATGTCACTTGGTGATTCCTGCAGCGTTCAACCTATACACTTCAATACCTTCACCCAGAAAATAACAACACCACTAGTTCCTCGTACTTCTCCCAGTGTTGATCTTTGCTGTTAGATTCATCATGCGAATAATTTTCCCAGGGAATCATATTATGTGCTCATGTTAAAGCCTTAGTATGCATCTTCCTCCCTCCCTCCCCATTTTTCTAGAAACAAAAAGCGAACAGTCTCCTTCAACAACCAAGATTTGTTAGACATAATTGATCATATCAAACTGTATAAGATCAGAGAGCTGCTTCCGGCCCCAGCTAACTAAACCATAGGGAAGAATTATGAGTAAATGCATGCAAGTTTAACTTGACCAAACTGTTCAGTGAGAGATACCATTTGCTCAACTGATATAGCAACTAATCCAGAGCTTTTTAAACCTTAATATACTCTAGTACCGCAATAATCCAAAGCTTCAAACTTTGGTCATCGAAAAAAAAAAAGAAAAAGAATTTAAAGCTTAGTATTAATCATTAGCTACACTAATAGTATCGGAAGAGTGGCTTATATCAAAATGGAAGAATACATAGTTACAATTTAGGCACTCACTGAGGCAACTTTCCAGCCCGAAAAATGGCGAACTTGTTAGCCTTTGAATAAGAATACTCAATCCCGTTACTCCTTAGCAGCTCCTCAAGCAAATTCTTAGCTCTTTCAGGTTCAGAAGTCTCGCATTCAATCTCATAACACGTCCCAAAATCATAATTTGTTTCATCAAGCTCCAATTTTAATCCACTCCATTCGTACACTGCTCTCACATTTCTAAATCCTCCCAAACATACCAAACACTTGTTATCATCTCCAACAACTCCATATTCTTCTCTCACTCTCTTCATTATTTGTGAAGAATGATCGGCCATGAGTAACAGCCGCCACGGCTCCGCCACGCTAGCTCGGCCTATGACAGGGTCGAGGGGCTCTTCATCTTCCTGAATGCGGCTGATTCCATTGGACATCACTGGCTTTGCTTTGAGAGAAAGGACGCATTGGGAGTCGAGGTCGTAGAAGCGAAGGCGGAGCGCGGCGAGGTTGGTGGCCAGCTCAGAGTTAGGCCCGTCAAAGAAAATGTTTTCTTGGACGTGGGTTTTGAGGTGGAAAGGTGAAAGGACAGTGGAGAGGCGTTGGTGGGCGTTTGAGTCTGGTAAACGGAGCTTTACTTCTACTTCCATTATGATTCGGCGGCGCTGGAGGTGGTGGTTGGTAACAGAAGTCGATTTAGTGGTGAAGTAGGGGAAGAATTAGGACGGGGTTAATTCCACTTTGTCCCCCCAAACTTTGGACGATCACCCACTTCAGTCCCTAAACTTCAAAATGGGACACTTAAGTCCCTAAACTTATAAATACCTCCCACTTAAGTTCCTAAACTTATAAAATGGGACACTTAAATCCCTAAACTCTTATAAAATGGGACACTTTGACCACCAACGGCATTCAGAATTTGTTAACAATTTTCCTTAAGTGGGAGGTATTTATAAGTTTAGGGGCTTAAGTGTCCCATTTTGAAGTTTAGGGACTGAAGTGGGTAATCGTCCAAAGTTTGGGGGGACAAAGTGGTATTAACCCTTAGGACGGTGACTGGTGGAGCAGCGGGGGATATGGGTGATGGATATGTGAATATGTGGCGGTTCTCGCCCTACAGAAAAAGTTCCAATCTCTCGGAATCAAATGCTTGGTGCGCAGAAAAAATTAAGTACGTAGAATATTCTATTCTCCTAGGACTGGGAGTCTTTCCTCTATCGTCCAATCGGAGGCGGGGCAGGAACGGTCTCAAGTTCATGTCAAGATTTGATAAAAATTAAAATTAAAATTATATCTTATATATAATTTTTAGTATCACGCGAGGTTTACAAAATTTTGTTTTATAATTATATTTTATTAAAAATAAATTATATCGTATGTATATAAAGCTACTTCTTATGCATCTTACTAGGTGCGTTTTTCCGCGCAATGCGCGGGCGGCAGGTTAGTGTGGTTCAGTACTGGTTAGTCTTAGTATTTAAAATCTGCGCCGATGCTTAAAATGTACAGTGGGCTGTATTTAATGCTTAGTATTTTTTTCATGTTTGCAGTTGTTGAATTAAATAATACTTCTAGCCAAATTTTTTTGGTCTGAGTTTGTTATCCTTTCATTTGTTTATTTTAAGTGTACGTCACATTCTTTAGCAGCAGAGTAATTTTTTCTGCTATTCACATGCGCACAGTTCGTATTTGTTTGAAAGTGAGACGTGGAGTATAAGTATGAGCTGGTTTGCTGAGTTTAAGTTGTTGGTTCTTTAGCAGCAGAGTAATTTTTTCTGCTATTCACATGCGCACAGTTCGTATTTGTTTGAAAGTGAGACGTGGAGTATAAGTATGAGCTGGTTTGCTGAGTTTAAGTTGTTGGTTTACGAGATTTTGTTTTCGTGACAGGTGAAATAATGGCGGTGAACGATGAAGTATTTTCAACACTTCAAGATTGTAGTGCTGTACAGATTTTGAAGTTTTCTTTATCAGATGCATAGAGTTTATAGATAGTTCACGTGAGCAGTGTGTAATAAATGGTTTTGTCTCATTGAGTTCAGATGCATGTGATTTTTTTTCAGGGGTGCATAAATGTTGGCTTTGGGAATCTTTGGGATAAGGCATGCAAACTCACTGTCTATTTTGTGTATATATATATGAGCATAGGATGTAGATGTTTTTTTTCGTGGTTTAGAGATGGAGTATACTCATAATCGTTTTGCGGTATTACGTGATTTGCATCCTGATGTTGAAGTCATGTTCAATCGATTGTCATTAGCTGGTGTGGTGGGGTCTTTGCCTGGCCATAATGGAGATACCACCTGTTTGAATAGTTCTAACAGGGCCTTGGCAAATAATATTTTGCTGCGGAATGAGATATATGACTTGTTTAAGAGTTTTTATCGAAGATCTGAGAGGATTGCCGTGTTGGATGAAGTTTTGGGAGATATTGGAGAATTTCCTTTTCTTCAGATAATTGCTCACCGCATGCAAGTTGAGGTCGAAGAACAGAAGAAAGCTGCTGAGAGTGCTATGATTTAGTGGTTTTCTGGGCTTTTTTTGTGTTTCATATGTACTAATTATTATGTGAAGATGTTGGGGCCATTAGTTTGTGGCTTGCACTATGTTGAAGGATTTGGATCTGTGTATTTTGTTTTGGTACTTTGATATAATGTAAGTGTTTGTGTAATAAATTTACCATATTAGATGTTGTGATTGTGTTATTGAATTGGAGTTTAGATATAATGAAAGCATATGAGGTTCTTATCTAGTTACTGGTTATAAGTCTATAATCACAGGTTAATTATTTCGAGAAATGAGCTGACCATTTTTTAACAGTAACGTGAAATAGTATTCATCAATTACATGGTATTTCAAAATCATAGTTAGACATCTGATTTCATTTTCAGCACTTCAAAAGCACAGCTACATATCTGATGATGCTATACAAAATGTTCAAAAACATAATTGGAGCTGTGGTTTAGAGTAGGGTAGACTAATTCCCTGGCGTAGACCTTTTAGCATGGCACAAACGATAGCCTATGTACATTGATGGAGATGGCAGTTCATCAGATGTTCAAAAGGTTGGTCAAAAGCTTTGATGCAGATAGTTTGGAGTAGGGTAGACTAATGCCTTGGTGTAGACCTTTTAGCAACCCACAAACGATAGCCTATGTACACTGATGGAGATGGCAGTTCATCAGATGTTCAAAAGGTTGGTCAAAAGCATAGATGCATATACTATATCTACAGCTCCATGTCAGTCGGGTCAGTGCGTTGTTTCTTAGTTGGAGTTTCTGTGATTTTGAGTGTTGTGAACAAATTGCTGTCCAAATTTGTTGCTCCCCTGTAACTTTGAGCAGTTGCATTGAGAATTGTTGAACTGGTGGTCAAGTTCGATGATTCTGGAGCTGTAAGTGGATTTGTAGAAGGAGTGGAAGTTGAAGCTGAATTTCTAGAAGTGCTTGATATTAGTTCTGCAGCATTTGCTTTGTGCACTATGATAGCTGCGTATTTTTCTGTGTCGGCAGGTCCACGATTTCCAGTCATTTTTTTCACGAAGCAGGTGAGGATACTACTCTCAATAGCCTGTTCAATAGCTGTGTAATCAAGCTGATGCTGCAATATTTGTGTTTGAGTATTAGTCTATACAATGTATATGAGTTTATGTTTAACTGGAGGTTGGTAAGTTTTGCATATGAATGTATACTGACCTTGCCTTCGAGTTCTTGAATCTGTGGCAGTGTGAAGGGCAATAGTTGCTGTGCATCATTGTCATACAAATCAAGTGTGAGGTTTCCAGAGTAATCAGCCAGCTCTATGGTTAACCTACTCCTGTAATTGTTGTTGGTAATTAGTGAAACAATGTTTATTGAAGTAGTTTGTGAAGTTGCTGTTGTGATGGTTACCTTGGAAGAATGTTAACATTCTTGTTGCAGGAAGTGCAAATAATCTTCCATTGAGGTTTAGCTCTGAAGGATTTGTGACAGTTTGAGCATGCATTATACCATAGCCGTTGGCTTTTGTCAAGGAATCGTGGGCTTCCTTGAATCCAATAAGCTTTTTTCTGAGAAGAAATAAGACTCTAAGTTGCCTAATTTGGTAGATAAGTGAATGAGCCAAGAAGTTAGATTTCTGAAAGTTCCAGAAGCTCACCATTGGTAAATTCAGGAACTCTTTGATAGTGCAGAGCTCATCTTCTGTAGGTTGTGGTAGTAGGCTGGTTCGGTTTAGGTATGCTCTCTGTGTTATGAGGTCATTGATCTGTGTTTTGTTTTCCATAGCCCTTGTGAGCAGATATCAATTGTTAGTTATAAGAATATTGCAAATACTCTGTTATAACATATCGGAGGACAGTTTAATTGAAGCAAGCGCCTACCATTGCCTCAACATTGAACCTTGTTGTATTGGGGGGTTCACCAAAACACTTGAGCCAAACTTTGTTGAGAGATTTAGAGCTGCAGTTTTATGTAATTGAAGATGATATTAATATTCTAAGATGTGGTGAAGTATATGAATGGTGGATTTGTGATATTTTGAGCTATACTTACTGTGGTATGATGAAACTCTCAGTCGAAGGCCAACAATGAGTGGCATTGATTGAATCATGTTGGCAATTGCTTGGCCTTCATCTGTCTCGTGATCACCCCAGAGAGTTAGGATGACTGGCATGAAGCTGCAATGTATTTGATTAGATGTCTAAAATTAGTTTTTTTATATCTATCTATTGAATTTGGTGGCACAATCTATATAGACTGATTACTCTCTTTACAATAATGATTACCTTTTGTCTATGATTACAATCTCTCTAGTTGGGGTAGTGCCTTTGTGAAATCGTTGATGGACCTCTGCGACAATGCCAAGTATATCTGTTCTTTGCATTCATCAAGGAGAAATTAATTAGCAGTTTTTCAAATATGAGATAGTTATATATCTGAGTTTTGCATATTACCTATGTCTGACGTATCATCAATGTGTTGGTAGAATCTTCTGAAAGGAGTGAATCTGAAAACAGGAGGAATTTCTGGGGGATTTGGTTCATCCATTGCCTGGACAACAGTGGAGTTGTCAATATACCAAGTACATTGATTTTCACGTACACGATATTCCAGTGGAGTATATTCAACTCTTGCATTGGACAGCATGTAACGCATATACAGGCGAAAGTGGTTGCGAAAGAATTCTATGTCTGATTTGTATATCATAGCCTCCACTGTGGTGCCCTGTACAAAAGGTTTGGTTCCATTCAAATGTGAGATGTATTTTGAGGTGTAGTAAGAATTCAGGAAGTTTTGTAGTGTATTTACCTGCCCATCAATGAGTGTAAGCTTCTGATAGCGATTTCCTGCTTTTGATAGGAGCGGCTTCTGTTTGTCAAGAACCTGAACTATTGTTGTCCAATCTCGAAGTCCAGGAATAATTTCAGCAAATGCTATGACTTTTCTGTCTTCCTGTAACTTGAAAGAATAATTGGTGGATGATTTTGTGAAAAAAAATATAGAAACAGAATACAGATAATATAATAGAGTGGCACGTGTGTGAGTGAGCAAATCATTCATGTGCTAAATCGAGGACCTCTTTATACACTACATTATTTGTTATTGAGTCTTGTTCAGGATCAAATATAGGTGGTTTGATGAGCATTTTAATTGAGTTTTTATTTTTTGCTCTGGACATTGCCACATATAGCTGTCCATGTGAGAAAACTGGTTCACGTAAGTATATTCCCACAAAATCCAACGTCTGGCCTTGAGCTTTGTTAATAGTCATTGCGAAACAGGGTCGAACAGGAAACTGGATGCGTTCAAAAGATACTGGAGAGTCTGGATTGGTCTCAATTCTGAAGCATATTCGATGGAGAAAGACCTCTTTCCCAGTGAACTCTCCACAACTTATTACTGCATGTATAATGTTAGAGTTTAAAGATTTGCAGATGAGCCTCGTTCCATTGCACAATCCTTGGGGGGGATCAATGTTTCTGAGCAACATAATTGGACAATGCGGTTTGAGGAGCAGCCTGTGAGGAGGAAATCCATTGGGTGTTAAGGCATTCACGAAATCCTCCATGATTGTCTGTTCAGAATCGTCAATGCATTTGTCCCTACTGATGTATTCTTGGACTTGTCCAGGTAATTGATGTATGATTTTCTGGTTGATGTCATCAACAAATTCGTTCTTTGTTGTAAGTATAGCACGGTTCACGGCTGAAAAATCATCATGGAAGAATGCCATTAAATCCGGGAATACAGCCTTACTGAGCTCTGTGATGGAATCTTCGTCATTTGTGTATCTTATCAGCAATGCAGTATGTATTTGGATAGAGTTGTTATTGATAACAGGCTCTGTTCCATTTCCAATACGGAGTAGATATTCAATGAACTCAGGATCATGTCTTGCTCTCATATTCTCTGTCAGGTGAAGTTTATGAAGTTGTGGCCATATATATGAATTTACTATGGAAGCATCAATAAAATCCACTTTTGTGCCTTTAGTAACAACCGGTAATACCTGACGAAAATCTCCTCCAAAGACAATTACCTTTGATCCAAATAAGTCATTGCAGTCCATTAAATCTTGGAGTAATCTATCAACAGCTTCTATTGAGATTTTATTCATCATTGGAGCTTCATCCCAAATTATAAGGCTGGCTGATTTTAGAAGTTGTGCTGATGAACTTTGTTTGCTGATTCTGCAGTTGGTATTTTTGGTTGTATCTAATGGTATGTTGAATCTTGAGTGAGATGTTCTTCCACCAGGTAATATTGAAGCTGCTACTCCACATGATGCTGTAGCAAGTGCTATGAATCCTTTTGATCTCACTTCAGCTAAGAGTGCTCGATAGAGAAATGTTTTGCCTGTTCCGCCTGGGCCATCAATAAAAAAACAACCCTTCTTTATTTTGAACACTGCATCGATAATTATATCAAAAGCAATTTTTTGGTCACAGTTTAGTTGATAAATTGCTTGGAGATCAGATTCTTGGACAGTGATTGTTGTTTCTGCTGTTGTGTCTCTTGTGTTCTTGTTCATATGATTAAAGTTTAGAGCATGTGGAACCAGAGCATATGAGTTGATGTCTTTTCCCATTGATTGCAAAAAATTATTTATCTGTTCAAGTACTTTGTATCGTATTTGATCAGGTGTAAATTCTGACATTCTTATGAAATCTTCTGATAAAGAATATTCAAATTTTTTCCAAAGGTATCTACTATCTGATGGAGGGAAGTGTACCAGGAGAGTTGCAAATAGCCTTCTCAGTATGTATGGCATCTGGTACGAGCTAGCTTCTTCAAGACATTGCTCCTGCGACGTATCTGATTCAAAATAGCCTCTAAGGATAGCTGCATCACGGAATGTACTGATATATTTTCCATTGATTGTCTTGAGGTCATCGAATGATGTTGGAGCTCTAACATGTGTTAGGAGTAATCTAAGAAAGTAACGTTCTCCTTCTCCTATGCTTGCTGCGACAATTCTACCAATAGAATGCTTTTGTTTTCTGGGTTCCCATTTCTTCTTGCCAGGGTACCAAACGAAGTGTTCTGGGAATTCTTTGTACGTGCACTTAAGATGCTGAGCCAGTTTGTCCACTGAATTCATATAGAAGAATTCTGTTAACATGGTTCTTTTTGCATGCCTATTCCTCACCACATCTCGAAGGTCCTGATCGGGTGTGAAATTCATTGCTTGGCAATTTTCTAAGTGGAGCTGGAGGTGAATGACAGAAGGATGGATTTCACTTAGCTGGAATCTGAAGATTCTCCAAGTTGCCTCTACTGCACATACCCATCTAGCCGACTGGAATTCCCTTATTTCATCAATTGCAGATGGTTGGATGTTAGAATCTGGTCGATCAGAAGCATCTGAATTTACTCTAAAACGTATTCTGTCATGCCCCTTATATATATACTTGTATATATACTTCACGGCTTTCACTGTGGAGCAAATTTCTACATTTATATGACAGTCAAATTTTGCTAACAGATATCCATTGTATGGAACTACCCATCTATTATCCAACTCATGTCCGCGAACTATTATTTTCTTTCCATCTTTCCTTCTGCGATAAGTGGGATATGTATTCTCTCCATGGAAGGTTGTATCAGCAAATGGCTTTGGGTAATTATTTTTGCACTTCTTCTTCTGACTTCCTTGCATACAAACATTATCTGGATTTTGTTTTCCGCAAGGACCATGGATCATATGCTTTCGGACCATATTAAATAAATGTCGATTGGGCATCTTATCAGGAATTTCTGCACTCACAATGTTATCATAAGATTCTGTGGAGTAGAGCTTGGACCCTGCTTTCAAGATTATGAGAAAATGAGCATGGGGCAGACCACGTTTTTGAAACTCAACTACATAGGTATAGGCAGCTACTGGTCCAAAGATTTCTCTTCTGAAGAGTTCTTCTTTGAGAAGATCAAGTTTAGCATGAAAAATCCGAGCTAATAAGTCTGGTCTGTTATGAGCCTCATCAGTAGGAAGCATATGTTGTTTGATCTCAGGCCATGAAGGGTTGCAGGTCATTGTAATGAACAGATCTGGTTTGCCGAATTTTTGTACAAGAGCCATGGCGTCAACATATCTTCTCCTCATATCACGTGGACCACCTATAAATGAAGCTGGGAGGATTACTCGCTGCCCTACCCTTGATCCCTGGCAATGCCCTGCTACTACACTGTCCATTATACCTTGAAGCTGCTCTCTTCTTATTAATTCTTGTCGATTCTTGTAGTAATCAAGTCTCTGGGTTTCTATCTTTATATACATATCAATCACATATTGTTGTAGCAGTCTGCCAGTATTAAGTACACTTGGAGTATATTTTTCTCGCATCTGCAATTTATATGAATAATACTCACGCATTGATACAAACTCCTTATTGTTTTCCAGATCGTTACAACCTGCAATACAATTGTTCAATGTAAGCATCATAATATTTATAAGTATATACTGGAGAATATAATTCTAGATTATGAGTCTATGCATACCTTGCTCCTCAGCATCTAGTAGCTCTTGTGCAGATCTGTAATTAGGAAAAGGAGTAGTGCAGCTAGCTTTTTTGTTGCATCTCTTTCTCTTCTTTGGATTTTCCATAGTTATCCTTCTTATACCAGGATGCCATCCAGTTTCTCCAAGCGGGAATAACAGTGGATACTGCAATGGATCATAGCATCCATAATAGTATTGTAACAGGTGGTCTTTACCCTCTTTTGTATAGATTTGAATATGTCTCGTGTATCCTTCTTTAAATTCCTGACCCTCCACCCATAAAGCTGCAATTTGAGATGCAGTTGGTTGGTTGAAGACCCTCTGATCATTTTCTGAATGGGATTTAAGTACTATCTGGTATGAGTCAAGATCTGGAACATGTTTTAAGCTTCGAAGAAAAGAAGCGTAAGGATTGGATTCCATCATATGCATAATTTTTTTTACTATACTCTCTGTCAGCTTCTGTGATATAGCTAGTCTGTTTTCTAACTCATGGTCTGTGTCATGGAAATATAGCTGCAGATAGACGCCAGAACCTCCAGATGGAATCAGATCTTTGATGAAGTGATAAGTTTGTCCTTGGACTTTGAATGTGTAAATGCCATTAGTTCTTTTGCAGAGGGATTTATCATAATGCACTCCAAAAGAGGTGAAGCCAAACATGTTGTTGTATGTCCTGACATATGTTCTAAAAGAAGCAGCTTCATCAGACCGACCAGTATATAGTTCTATCAAAATATCCGGAAGTTTGTTTTGCTGGAGAACCACTTCACCATTAGAACAACAAAAATTTGGTGTTTCAGAATGGAACTTTTTTGCCTCACAGTAACTGCAATGTGGCTTTGAAGGCAACATGTCTGGTTCATCGTTAATGAATTTCAATGCTCCAATCCCATCTGGATTTGTTCTCCCTACAATACATTCAATGTAATTGTAACTATTGAACAGAAGAGTAGAGGTTTGGAACAGAACTCTACATGTACAATAAACTATATTCAAAATACCTTTTGGTCTCTTAGTTGTCTTATTAACGGTCTGAGTTTTTTCCAGCACTGATTTTGTGTTGGCTGTACATTTATTCAGAAGATTTTGTCAACGGTGAGAAGTAGACTGATGGTGTAGCAAGTATTACAATAATGAAACTTGGTGACAGAGGACAACCTAAACCTCCATTTTTGTTAGCAGTAGATCCTAGTAACTGTCGAGTAGCCTGATATCGTGTAACAAGTGATGACAGTTCTATAAAGAGGAACCCATCGTGTCACTTACAGTAAACAAACTGAATGTAATTTAAGAAGAAACAAAATATATGACGGTACTGAAGCATCAAATACCTGGAACTTGTTCAATACTCTCTGGAGAGAAGTTGTAGCAGCTCATACAGACAAATGAGTTAGCTGTAAGTTTAACATAAAGAATAAATGAATAAGTATGAAGAACCTGGTGGCCAGTTATATGTTCAAAAATACATTTCTATGGCCAATAAAATCTGGCAATATTTAATACAAAGTTAGGTAAAGTAGTGGTCCACCTGAAGTGTATGGAGTAGTATGATGTGAGCAGACATGCTTGTGGTTCGTGCCTGAAGAACTACCTGCAATTGAAGAATGTTAGAACAATACAATGGTATTTTGAAGCAACAGTTATGATAATGGTAGTAATACTTCTATAAAAGTAACAGGGATGAAGACCTTGTTCATAAGTGGAAAAGTGAGACACACTGTTCTTTAATTTTGATCCACCAGATTGACTGTTACATGCAGAGAGCTGAGGATTAGGAGAGGCAATTTTGGTGACATACGCATCAATTTTCTGAGCAGATGCATTTCCATGAAGATTTGGAGCTGCAATAGAGGGTAAACAGAAACTCAACATGCAGACAACAAAAAAAAAGAAAGGGTGAACGAAGCTTGCGAAACATACATGTGACACATCGACCATGTTCACTTAATTCTGACATTAATATCTTCGTCCGTGGCAACAGGTTATTGCATCGGTGGAAATAGCTACCATCAGCACAGTTGTTAGAAATAGCTAGTAAACCAGAGCCTGGAGTATCTGATGGTCTGGAAATCTGCTGAGATTGTTCAGCAAGTGGCTTGGACAAGAGTTTGCTTAACTTTCTTCTGTGATACGCATCTCTATTTTTCTTTCGATGAGCTTCTTTTTCTTCTACCGACAGAGCAGCAAATCTCTCTCTTTTTTTTCTATTCTTCTCAGATTTTTTCTCACGGACATTCAGAGCATTGTTAGGTGGATGTAACTTAGAGGAACTCATGTTGTCCGTATTATAATGGAAGAGATTTTTTATAATATAATTACACAGTGAATAAAGTAGGAGCTTGTTAAGCGTGATAAGCAGAAAATACTGATAGCAACAACAGCAAAAACGACCGACATAAACTATGGACTAACAGACCTGTTAATAAATCTAGCAAAACAATACCTCCATTGGTAGCTAAGGCAGACAGCAGTGCAGCAAATTTGTTGGAGAGCTGAATAAAAGATATTAAAGCAGCAACCGTAGAATTTCTGATAAACAAAGAAACCAGAGAGACGGAAGTTCAGAGAATACCTTGCGTGGGAATTGTTGTATTCAAAAGAACCGAGAACAAGGTTTACATGGAAGTCAAAGCTGAAGTATGCAGTCGATTTTGCATGAAGACTGTTTGTATCTTACAAGTCAATGAAAGAAATGGGAAATTACAAATATAACCAAGCGGTGCCATGCAATGATGCAGAAAACAGATACTGTCCAGAAGAATTTGGTAAACAGCAAAGGTAAATGGCCGACAATTAACAAAAGCTAAGCATGAATTGTAAGCAAGAGCTGAATGATACATGACACGTATGTTTTTGAAATGATGATAATGATAAGGAACCTGTGTGTCTACATAAATTTTCGTTCAATAGTTGAGCTAAATAATACGTAAAAAATTGTAAACAATGACACGTATGTTTTTAGATGACAAGGAACCTATGCACTTACCTAAATTTTCGTTGAAGTGAGTGGATTGTTTTATCTCTTTACATATAAAAAATAATAAAGGATTACAATAATAAACGATTTACAGAAACATGTGATTAAATTTTTTATCTTAGATATATCTCTATTTTATATATCTCTAAATATACATATATATATATATTTTTTTATCTTAGATATATCTCTAAATATACATATATATATGTATATACAAAATGCCTTCAGCATACACAATGGTTTTTTTTACAAACGAAAAAAAATATATATATGTATATAATATAAAGGAATATTATACGTAGGATATATATATAACTCTCTGAATTTCTTAAAAGTCGGGGCCCATAAGTGGCAGGAGCACAAAACACAATCCAGAAAATATGCAGTGCACTTGAAGCTCCACCTCAGGTACAACAGCTCTAGCAAAGGTTTCAGCACTCAAAAGTACAACACATGGAAGCAAAGTGGCACTTGAAAATAGCTGCACCGTAGAAACACAAAGTGCTTCTTATGTATATGTAAGGATATAAAATCGATCCAAACAATTTTCTGACGAATCGTTCCGCCCCTTGTCCCGTTTAATTGGGCATCTTCAAAAGCGAATCATAACTATTACTCGCTGATAAAGTATTCATTTTACCCTTATAAGACTTATTTCTCAATTCTCAATTTTTTATTAGCTTTAGATACTATTGAAATTCACTTTTTAACACTTGAACACTTACCTGAAATCTTGCTTTCCAGCGGTCAAACATTTTCACTTATACTCGGTAACTATTTTCAGAGTTTTGAAAGGATTTCTTTTAGCTAAAACTAGCTTTTTAACAAACAATAACTATTGAATAGCATCAATTGAAACTCAACAACCTTAGAAAATTTGACATATGTCACAGTATTAGAAACCTTGATTGGCATTGTTATAGGATTTTTTTTAACGAAAGCATAATAAGTTGAAAGCATAAAGCGTTAATTTATTGTAAATTGATTCAAAAGGATTTCTTTTAGATAAAAATTTGTTAAAGATTTTTCAATGATTGGAATGTGTGGCATAATTTTTTTTTCGGGGGATAAAAATTTGTGGCATAAATTGATACTACAAGGTATTATTTTATTAAAACTAATAATTTTTAAGTAATAGTGTAGCAGCCTAGTGGTTAAAGTTAAAAATTCCGAAAATTAGAGATCTTAGATTTAAATCTGATTGAGACAAAGGTCTTAGGAGCAAAATTCTTGAACAGATCGTTATTTAATTCATAAGCTCGTTAAAGGTACAACTGATAGAAGAGATCTGGAACAGAAATTTTTAGACATCCAAGTCTCAAGTGATGCCAAAAATGCAAAACATTGAGTAAGCTTGGCAAAATTCCATGGCCTTGGAAGAATTTCAATATTCCTCAAATACTAGTATACTATTTTATATGCTTGGGAACTGGTCATATATTTAGCTGGGTCCTGCTTGAGCACTCAGGTTCTGGTTTTTTTTTTTTTTTTTTTTTATCAATTAGGGAGTATCCCAATTTTATCAGACTAATTTTTCTGGACCTAGAGTATCCCGTCTCCCAAAAGCATCCGGACGATATATGAAGTTAGACTCAAATCGCGCCCTACGAGAAATACCCCCGAGGATTCACTGGCTGAGCTGACGAGGGGCACTCAGGGTTCTGGTCAAAAGTGATGCTCCTCTCCTTCTGTGCATCACGAAGGGAAAAAATGACAAAATTACTGATTTTTTCTTGTTTTTTTTTTTGTGGGTTGGGGCCTTGGGGGAAGTGAAGGACCAAGCATCAATGTACACGACACAAGAACGGGAAAGGAAACTCGAGGCATTACCTTGAGAGGTTCAATGGTCAAAGCTCCTTGGGAGGAAATGTCTCCGCATTCTTGGCTTTTGAGACGAAAATAATAATGCATATCCTCAAAGTGATTGCGAACCTCAGCGATTAACTCTGCCCTTTCTTGCATGCTTCTCATGAATTCTCCCTCGAGGATTTCACCTTCATCTTCAAGAATTCCCAATCTCTGGTCCAGTTGCTTAACTAGCTTGCTGTTGACGTGCATCTTCCTCTCGTGATTCCTTTTCCCAGAACTAGTTGTATCTGATGAGATCTCACACGCATGATTTCTATTCAAAACCCTCAATTCCAGTGACTGAGCAGTAACGCTCCTGCTGCCTGACATGCCAAAATCCAGAGCAAATGGATCAAACCCTCTTATTGTTTTCTTTTTTCTCTTGATTGCAATCACTCACAACGTGGTCATGACAACTCTGCCCGAACTTGCGTGGAAATTAAGAACGTTTAGCTATTGAATTCGAAAGAAACTAGTATATACGTACACAATACAATGGAGATGATGCTGAAACAAAGCATGCATATTCATGAAAATCACACAAGTTTGGTTTTAGGGACGATAAGTCCTCCCAAAAATGATGGGTGAGATCACATGATTCTCAAGTGGATGATGGTTGCTTGTCTGAGATAACCCAACGAGTAGGAAAGAAGTTTACAATCTATACTGGTACTAGCGCTCTTTGATTCCCCTATAGCAAGGGAGAAGTAGGGACTCAGGGTTGCCGGGGGCTGAAGGAACCATGAGGGATACCTTTATGGTGGGAACGGGTTGACCGTGCCTATGGCAGGAAGGCCTCCAGAGGCCGACACGTGTTGCAGGTGGATGGATTGCAGACGGAGCCGTTTAGCTGTGGCATCGCGCGCGGAGATGCAACGCCCGGTTGTTGTCTGCTGCTGCAACTTAACAGAAGAGGTTCGTACAACCAATTTGCGTTTTCCAACGCAGTTTGGTGGGCCGGGGCAGTGTAATTGCAACTCAGAACCACTGCTCATTTATACATTTGCAAATGTACCCGTAAGCAAGGGGAAAATGCTGCCAAGGCCCTGGGCAAAAAATTATGCGTAAAGAACGAACCGAACTTTGAACAAATAATAAATGTAAACCGCGCCTGCGAGCGGGATAATAACTTGGAAGAAAGAAAAGCAGAGGAGAGGTATCCGTACTACTCCCTCCATCGTACTTTGATAATCCAATTTTGCTCTTGCGTCTGTCCGAAAGTCTAGTTCATTTTTCAATTGAATTGAAAATTTTAGTTGTATTTAAATTTTCGTAAAATAGGCTTATTAAATGTAAGTTGTTGTTACTATATACCCACTTTATATAATGAGAGTTGATCCTTTTTTTACCATTACTTGAAGATTCCATAAAGTTGTAATGTAATTAATGTGATGGTATTTTAGGAAAAAAGTTAGTTAATTTGCGTTGTTCGAACAAAATTAACTGTTTTTTCTTAGATCGTGCGAAAAACAAATTTGAACAGTAAATGTGGGACGGTGGGTGTAGTTTCGAGACAACGGCTCCAAACACTACCTTTATGGTAGGAAACCGTTGAGCAAGCGTAACTTAGGCAGACCCGTAACAGGTGTATTTGTAAAATGAGGAGTTGACGGTTTGTTATCTTGCAGTGGTAACACCCGTGCAGATAAACAAAACAACACGTATGCGGATGCGGATGCAGGCCTTTTTCCCTCCAATTGCTGCGTTAAATGTGCAGTGTTTCCCCACTCCTTTAATACATTTTTAAAAATTGTGAAACTATAGTTTTGTAATAAAATGAATAATAACATACCAACAACAAATACCCATGACATAAATATACCTAGCAATTACAAAAATATTTATGATTATGCACATGTAGTTAACAATTTGCTCACAAACACCGTGGAACTAAATTTTTCATTAAATTTGAAGACAGTACGGGAAAAAGACTGATTAATGAAAATACGATGTTAAAAAATTTTGAATTCACCGTCACAAAACATGAATTGGTGGGCAATACCAAAAAGCAGGGTACTTTAATCATATAATGAAGCAAAGTCATAAATTTGAAGGCAAAGTTTTCATTGATACAAATGGCAGCTCTTCACCGCTTTGTTATCAGGCGTCCGATGTATGCGGAAAGGGGCAATGATTAATGTGGTAATTTATTCGGTTTATATAAGTTTTAAAATTCTTTTTGAATGTGTGAATGTGTTTTAACTGATATCCATTGATATGCTAAAGCATCGTTATCCCACGAAATACTAGCACCTTAACACCCATTTTTTCCATAAACAAATTTATTGATGACATAAAATAAAACTAGACCCATTTTCCAATAAATGGGTATTTCTTTGAAATACGCAGTGTATTATTGGAAAATGGTTTTATTTCTATTTTATCCAATTAATAAATTTGTTTGTGGAAAAATGGATAGTATGTTGTTGTAATAGATAAAGCCATAAAGAGGTGGGGTTGTATTCCAAAACAAGTACATTAAAATTTAATCGGGTTAAAGAACTTGTATTCGGAATAATGGGTTTTAAAGAGATGAAATTTGATGACAAAATGATACCTTACGATATCAATGAATAACAGTTGAAACACATTCACAGACTTGGTATTTCAAATCACAGTATTCATTATTTAAAATACCAAGTTTGGGAAAGTATTTGAACTGTTATCGAATGATTTCGTCAAATATATTTTTTGGTGAAACAGCAGTTGTTGAACAGCTGTTTTGCCACAAACAAAATAATGTATCGGAATAAAAGAATCCGTCATCGAATAAAACACCAGCTTTTTATGGCTTTTATGTATTACAAGAACAGAGTCTCCATTTTCCCATAAAACAGCAGCCTTTTACGCCTTTTATCTATTACAAGAACAGAGTACCCCTTTTTTTTTACATACAACAAAGTTATTTAATGGATGAAAATTATGGTATAAAACCCATTTTGTAAGACAAAGCACAAAAGTCAATTTGATTGGTGTGTTAGGGGAAAGATTATCAGATATGTAATGTACCTGTATTTGACGTTCAAAATACGGCAGTGATGTTTGCAAAAAACACCGTAAAAAACATGTAATTAAAATGGAACCAAATTTGATTAATTAAAATACCCAATATGTGAATGTGTTTTAACTGATATCCATTGATATGCTAAACCATCGTTATCCCACGAAATACCAGCACCTTAACACCCATTTTTTCCATAAACAAATTTATTGATGACATAAAATAAAAGTATACCCATTTTCCAATAAATGGGTATTTCTTTGAAATACCCCGTGTATTATTGGAAAACGGTTTTATTTCTATTTTATCCAATTAATAAATTTGTTTGTGGGAAAATGGATAGTATGTTGTTGTAATAGATAAAGCCATAAAGAGGTGGGGTTGTATTCCAAAACAAGTACATTAAAATTTAATCGGGTTAAAGAACTTGTATTCGGAATAATGGGTTTTAAAGAGATGAAATTTGATGACAAAATGATACTTTACGATATCAATGAAATAACAGTTGAAACACATTCACAGACTTGGTATTTAGAGATGAGGTGTTTCATGCAAACTTGGTACTTTACCATGCCAATAGATAACATTTCAAACACAATCAAAGGTTTGGTATTTTAATTAACAAACATTCGGTTCCGCTTGGCTTACATACTTTTCTGGGTACTTTTCAAAAACAGCACTCTACTCCTTCGATCGTGAAATACAAGCCCTGTACATTTCGGCATTTCCTTTCCCTTTTACACAAATCCTTTTGACTTAAGTGCTTTCCAATCACTAATTTTCATTAATATGTTTACATTGCTACAAACAATTTAATTCCGCATAAATTGCAAACAATTAGTATCTCAACTATTGGGACTTTGCTAATTCTTTGGAGGTCTGATAACAAAGCCGTTGAGAGCTGGTATTTTTATTACCGACACCTTTTTTCTGTAAATGGACTGCTTTCTATGATTTTCCTTTACTAAATGTCAAACTACCGCCATTTAACCAGCATAAATATATCTCTTTGTTCAGAACTTTAAACAATAATGCTATTAACCTGTATCTTTCCCTTTCAGACCAAGTTTTTTTACTTGTCTATTTTTTTTGCGGCGCGGACAAAATTCTTCGGTTACTTTCCTATCAAACTTTTACACAAAAAATTTATATATGCATCAATTTTTTGTGTAAAAAAACTAATTTATTCACATACGATCGAGTATTTATCCAAGTATATTAAAACTCCACACTAAGTAACGTACTCAATTTTAATCATCAATACAACACTTTTCTGTTATTTCAAATAACAAAAAAAAACTGCTTCGCATAAGTTTTTTTTCATAACTGCTGTGCGCTAATCATTCTTTCTTTCTTCAAATTTCTGAACCTTCTTTACGCACGTTTTTTGTCCAAGGCATTTGCAGCATTTTTGCTGCGGTAATGGGTACATTTGCAAATACAATAAATGCCTCTCCTTCTAACCTGCAATAAGACATCCTGTCCCAACCCAGGACGATAGTACGGAACTCTGTGTGCTTTGTTTGCTTCATTCCGCACGCTGTCTGCTTCATTTCCTCTCCACGCGCTCACCATCACTTTAACGTCTCCGTTTGGACCGTTTTGCCCCCAACACGTGTCGCTCCCTGCCATCATTCCTACCATAGGCAGGTTCCCACCATAAAGGTATCCGAAACATGAGATATCACGGAATTATTAATTGATGAGATGCAGTTGCAGACTTGCAGTTACTGACAATTTTGAATTCCGCGGCCGCAGGAATTGTCTCTCACATGTTTGGCAGGAAGTTTCGGCTGTAATTATAGGAGTAGCAATTAGGAAGGTGCTTAGTCGGTTGGTGACTCTTGCAGACTCTGCCTGCCTCCTGCGAGAACTGATTCTAGTAGACAATATTATGGGAAAATTTGGCTGGACATCAACAGAATGTGAATGTGGCACTAAAAAGGGGTTCAAATTTTAAAGAAACCCACAATCAAGGTGAGTTTTGAAGGACCTGAATTGTGTCAAAATAATCTGCTAAAATTGAGTTCTGAATACCGGCCATATATACACATTGTGCATGTTTTTAAACTTTTAAGCCACAGATGAAAGTTGTTCATCTATGGTCGAAGCTTTGTGTCAGCATTGCTTCCAAGCGTTATAACTTTGGAAATATATTTGATCTAACCCCCGCAATTTCTTCAAAAAACCTACTGCAATATGTAGCCTAAAGTGGCAAAAAGGAAATGAAATAGAAAAGTATCTATATCTTCAAGTACAACGGTATGCGTGTAATGAAGCACACCTGAGACTGTTAGGAGAGGCACAAGGAAGGTGAAGATGAATAGAGATTAGTGGCAGAACAAGAAATATATGCACAGGTTTTATTATTCTAAATACATGTCACTGGGTGATTCCTGCAGCGTTCAACCTATACACTTCAATACCTTCACCCAGAAAGTAAAAACGACAATTGACTTTAATACAGGGTTCTGGTTTTACAAAGGACGGCTGGATGTACTTTGCAAAGTCATCTTGAATTAAGCTACAGAAGAAGAACATAGACTGCAAGCTTAGCTAGTCAACCGGAACTTCCACCTCCATCTTCAAATTAGCATGATCAAATACCTAACACAAAAGCAGGTTAATGATCATTTTGAGAGAGCAGATTATGATAGACAGTAACAAGCAGCAGCCCCAAGTGAGGCAGTTTAATATAACATAGGTATCACTTAATTGGCTGTTACCACGACAGAGAAGGACAAGTACCACCATTATGATATCTAATTCTTGAAAGTTTCAGACACAAGAGTAGCTCATCTACAGCAGTATCAAGATCTAGAAACTAGAAAACATCAGAAGTTTAGATAGAATAGGCAAACGCTGTATCAAATGGATCAACTATAGGTACACCATCCAATACATTAATGTTTTACCAACTTTTCTCAGGCGTAGATAGGCTCCCTATCTCAGAAACTGAATCGTCATAATCTGGATGGGCAGGCTTCATTTACTCTCTGTGAAAGTACTCTTGACTTATGCAATGGTAATTTCCTTTGCAAATCATTATTAAGAGTCTTAAAATCATATCCTTCACGACAAATAGATGGAGCTAAAGATGTTGCATCTCTACCTCGCTAATTTCCAGATTCATGAGAAGTAGGAAAATGTAAGTATTACAGGCTTCCTAAACATAAAATTGAGTTGGAAACAAGTCATTTAGCCCGGGTACACCTTTCTGTGAAAGTACTCTTGACTTATGCAATGGTAATTTACTCTCTGTGAAACAAGTCTTTACTCTCGGTGAAAGTACTCTTGACTTATGCAATGGTAATTTCCTTTGCAAATCATTATTAAGAGTCTTAAAATCATATCCTTCACGACAAATAGATGGAGCTAAAGATGTTGCATCTCTACCTCGCTAATTTCCAGATTCATGAGAAGTAGGAAAATGTAAGTATTACAGGCTTCCTAAACATAAAATTGAGTTGGAAACAAGTCATTTAGCCCGGGTACACCTTTCTTCTATCCCATTCTTAGGTAGATAATCTTTTTGCAAGTTACACTAAGAAACAAACCTTGATAAAGTCATCCAAGAGTAGCACAGACTCCTTTGTATAACCAGCTTCGTGCAAAACTTGGCCCAATACTTCCTACAGAAAATATAATCAAACGAACAAGAGCTTGTCATGCTTTTGTTGCCATACCCAAAGTTGAAAATGGAATACTAGGATATGACTCTCTGATGTACAGCAACCAGACAAAAAGATATGGAAAAAATAAAAGCGCAACCTCAGGAATTCAAGGACCACTTAAGAAAATACTCAGAAGCAACCAAGGTGAATCAACATCTGAAAATTAAGTGACTCCATCAATTACTGTACACACAAGATTTATGACAAATTTGCTATGTTGGGAATACTTGTTTATGCACAATTGGAGATAGAATTTGGTCCTAGGCATGAGAAGAGACTAGCAAAACCATGTAATGAGACTATGGTGTGTCCTCATGGTGCAACACCACATGCTATCTATTGGGGCATCATTGTTGTCGCTAGATGTCAAGCTAATGCCAGATTTTAAATAGAAAGTTCATAAACTATCAATTGTATGAAAAACAGCCAGAGTGAACTACACCTAAACAGGTGAGTCATTACTTTATATCAGAATATTCTCAATGTTCAACTAAATCTCAGAATTCCCTTTGAAAGATTGAATTTCTACCATCTTCTGGACCTCTCCAAGTCCATCTAGAAGCTTTACATGGTCATGATTGCTTCTTTTGAATTAAAGATAATGTTCCCCGATATGTCTTGTATTTGTGCATAATCTACCAGTAACTGAATATGCTACTAACTCTTGAAAACTGGCACAACTTGGTGTATATACACCTCTTAAACAAGGAATTTCTTCAAATGTTTTGTAAGTAGCAAATTAACCAGAACTGCAAAAGTTAGTGATAGCTGCTGCCCTTAAGTTCAGCAATACATCGCTACTAGTAACCTAAAACAGGAAGGTTTGCAGCAAAAATACTTCTCTTTGTTGATCTGACATGAAAGAGCCAGTCAAATCCTGAAGCACTTGTATCATGTCATTGAATGTCACCTTCCCATTGCAATCAGAATCATATACCTTGAAAATAACTGTCAGGCATGTCACAAGGATTAACAATATGCTAAAGGAGAAACAAAAACACAAGAAAAGTAATACAAGGGACACATTACATAGACCACCAAACACATTAGTCAATCCACAATATGTTCAAGAAAGTATACTCTTTTGTTGGAAATTCATTTTTGCACTCAAGTCCAGTGTAAAGAGCACAGAGGAAATAGTTGGTGGAGGGGAACAATACAATTCATTCATCATGAAATCAATTTTCACATATGCATTCACAATTACAATAGTGAGACTCAAAAGTCCAAATACTCAAGATTAAACAAATCTTAGACTAAGTACTAAAACTTCCTACGAAACGTCACAACGATATTACAGTGCTAGCCATCTGATTCCGTTCTGTAAAAATTTTCATTCAGAGCTACATATCAAGAAAATAAGTAAAAAAAAATTTGTCTGATCTCCTTTAGATCCAAAATAATACTCTCGATATGTATCAGATAAACATAAAAAACTGCAAAACCAACTTAAGAAAACTTGCATCAGTTAGGAACCACACTCAACTCCTTCATTTACTCATTCAACAAGTTCAATTACACAGTAATTCAAAAGACAATCACGTATTTTAGTGAGAGACATCAAATCATGTTTACTGGGAATTTTAATTCCTAAAAGAGAAACAGAGAGATGGTGAACCTACCTTCAACTTTCTGGGCTAGACTTGCTTTAGCACTAAAAGCTGATAAAAATGCGACGAAATCCTTGAAATTCAAACCATCCACCATCTTAAGCAACCTCTGTAAAGAACCACAAAGTAAAACGAAATGACACGCTTAATAGAAAACAGCCAACCAGAAAAGCAGCGATATACAAACTAAGCAGGATTAGATTCCAAAAAGGTTCTAAAAATAAAATAACAAGAAGAATTTAAAAAAATAAATAAATAATCCCAACGTCCACCTGAGAAAGTGGATTCATGGCAAACTCTGGAACTGATAAAAATTCATCAGCTGATATGAACCCCTTTGCGTTCCTATCGAGTTGGCAAAACCTCTGATAAAGAGACACTATCTCTTGTTGGGAAACTATATGAACAATGTACAGTGAGGGAGTTACGAGTGTATCTTTTGAGTTTCTTCAGTGTTTCCAGAAGATGATTGGCGATCCTTGTTGTGGGGTAAGGATCGATGTGATGGAGCGTGAAAGGAACAAAGCTTGGGAATATGTCAAGGAAGACATACAAAGATTGTTACAGTGACGTTGTACTTCTTCAATGTCATATTGAGTCAGCGTGGATGAAGCATTACCCATCTTCTATCTCACTGCAGCGATCAAATAACTAGCAAAAACAAAAGAAACAAAGCCCATTAAGTCCATCAATCAAAATCGGTTTTTTTTTTTTTTATTGATTACAGATCATCTATCTTAATTTCAGCACTAAACGAACGAATCTTAATCTCCATGCAGAAAGTCAATGAAGTTCACAAAACAGCATAACTCCACCAATCAAAATCATGTATTCTTAACTTGTTTCTGTTGCAGCATATGGGACAATGACCTTGGAATTAATAATTCGAAAATAAAAGAATAAACAGAGACCTGAAAATTCGAAGAATGAAGGGATGAAGACCGAGGGGTGTGAAAGCGTTGGGGACGGTTAAGAGAGAGAACTGGTGCGTGATGACATAAAAGTTTAACTATGTTATAACAGTAATCGATAATAAGAGCATAATTCTGTATCAGACAAAGGATTCTATTGTCATCATCGGACTACAAGTTTACAATCAATAAGGTAACCTTTCTCGTCTGTGCAAGGTGACGCGGCATTTGATTCTGATGTTTATCCAAAAAAAATAATAATAAGAAATAGAGTGAAAAGGCATTCATTACACTTGTTTAGTGATGATTGTATGCATCTTTGGGTTGGGCTTTAACATCACATGACTCAGGCCCATTGTATTTTACTAGCAATAGGGTGCAAAAAGGGGCAGCTTTTTGTTGGGCAGCCTACAAATGCCTTTTTTTTTTTGCAAAAAAAATAAAAAAGGAATGTTCAATATTTTGAGAAAAAAAAACCAGAAGATCGAATCCAACTTAAATCGGATATCAAATATTCGCCACAAAGATATGGGTGAAATCCATTTATAACTCATTTTTAAAGTTTGGTATAATAATTCTGGAATAAATATTGAAGTTTGATTTTCGAATTTTGGATTACTGATTAAATGATTGAATTTCATACATACATACAACAAATAAGATAAATGATTAAATTTCATACATACATACATACAACAAATAAGATAGAGCACTCGTGTTCACTTAAATCAGCTTTAATGAGAAGAAACTCTACAGCGAATGAGAATGAGCAACGTCGTATTGAAACTCTTGGTTTCGTTGCATCTATTACTCAATCTGCAAATATTACTTAGGTATAAGTGATGCAAATACAAAGTATGAGAGATGCACGCAGAGGGATCCCTTGATTTGTATCCCTTTATTCAAATTAATGTTGTGTTGTACAGAACAGAGAAGCGGACCTCTCTCTCTCTCGGGTTTTTTGCCTTCTTTTGGGTCTTCTTTTCTTAGTTTTCTTGTTTGGTAGTCGTCACTCCTTTAAACTTTTGCTTCGTCCAAAAATTGTGCGCCCCTCGATTTACACAACCGGAATTTCATACATCAATTTTCAAACCAACATTTGACCCACTAAGCTTGCAGCTAACCGTCAGATTTTCTTGACACATAAACGGGCCTTCCAGCGAACTCAATTTGATAACACATTGCATTGCAGGACTGCTTTAAAACACACACACACTGCTGCAATAACCAAATACAGAACATGTTGGAAATACAGAAAGCCACCAGCCAAAAAAGAAAATAGTAACCGTAAAAAGAATTAAAAAAGAAACTTTAAAGTAACTCGGGATGCCAAAACGCCATGCATTCAATGACAGAAAATCTTGTTTTTCTTTCGAGGATAAAAAGTAATACTACAAAACAAGACAAGCAACACACTCCGTTCTGAACTCTAAGCAAACAGTCAAGTATAAGCCACATCCCAGTTCGACCATGCTATTGCTCTCATCAGCCAAGAATAATGACGTTACAGCAGAAGCTAGGAATCTAACTGTTACAAACTGTCATACTACATCTGTTCTCAACTCTGCAGTGATCACAATTATCATCATCATCACCATCGACTCGTCAAAAATAATGTTCAACTAGCTATAAACTAACTTGGAAGCTCATTGATTGTGGTGAGAAATTCACGAAGCGAAGGGTGGTGTAAGATGGAGACTAAAATAGACAGCTGCCTTGAAAAGTAGGATAGCATCTTTGTCCCCAGTTGATATATGGTCATCACTCCCATCATATCTTAAACAGAAGGCCGCCATGAGTGGCAAAAAAGGGAGCAAAAACAAGGGACTCAACAGCCATGAGCTTGATAAGAATGTTAAGTGAAGGCCCTGAAGTGTCCTTCAGAGGATCCCCGATGGTATCCCCAATAACAGCTGCTTTGTGTGGTTCAGATCCCTTGGGTCCAAGGGTTCTCGCATGCTCAGAAGCGCCAGCCTAGCATTAAATCAAAATTAAATAAATATCAATTCCATCTCAATATTCAAATCATATGATCACTGTAGTGCCATTTGCCATATATTTACCTCAATATACTTCTTGGCATTGTCCCATGCACCACCGGTGTTAGATGCAGAAATTGCAATCTGTGTAAACATCACGTGCAAAAGAGCAAAAATTAACAAGAATCAATCCTCACATCAGCTTCACAAAAAGGAATTATCAAAAACTTTAATGACCTTAGCACCATGCAACAGATCATGTAGCCAATGAACGTTATGTCAAGAAATTATGTCATACCTGGACACCAGAAACAAGAGATCCAGCAAGAACACCAGAGAGAGTCTCCACACCAAAGAAGGTACCGACAATGAGGGGTGTAAGCATGACAAGAGCGCCAGGTGGAATCATCTCCTTGATAGATGCATCAGTAGAGATCTTGACACAAGTTGCATAGTCCGGTTTTGCACGGCCCTCCATGAGACCAGGAATAGTATTAAACTGCCTGCGAACTTCCTCAACCATCTTTAGTGCAGCACTACCAACACTCTTCATTGTCATAGCAGAAAACCAGTATGGGAGCATGGCGCCAACAATTAAACCAATGAAGACCTTGGGAGTCAGAACATCAACTGTTGAAACTCCAGCTCGACTGACAAAGGCACCAAAGAGTGCCAACGAAACAAGAGCAGCAGATCCAATAGCAAACCCCTGGAAACAAATGAAAAGGGTAAAATTTTAAAGAATGCACAAGCACTAAAAAACCATCAACAAGAGGTTCAATTTAATGAAGCACAAGAGCCCAGCTACAGTCACTGATATTTTTCACATGATGTGCATTAAACTACGAAAGGTAACGCCAAAAATAAACACTACACACTCTTGGAGAAGAACAATAGCCCTGGGATCCAAAGAACAAGCTATTGCTGATTGTAAACCTAACAAGCAAAATGCATCAGATAATATCACTCAGCCACAGTTTAGATAATAACATCAAAAGGCAATAAGGCCACAAAAGGAAATATCATGGTACCTTTCCAATTGCAGCGGTGGTGTTCCCAGCAGCATCAAGGGCATCAGTTCTTTCTCTTATTCTGTGGCTCATTCCAGCCATCTCCGCTATGCCTCCAGCATTATCGCTGATGGGACCATAAGCATCAATTGCCAACCCAGTAGCAATTGTGCTCAACATTCCCAGAGCAGCAACTGCAATACCATACATGGCAGCAAACGAGAAACTAACAAAAATGCTGATTGCTATAGCAAAAATAGGGATGATGACAGATTTGTATCCCAAGGCAAGGCCAAAAATAACATTAGTTGCAGCACCGGTCCTGCAGGAATCAGCAACATCTTGCACAGGACTGCAAAATTGAAGTAAAGTAACTACAGTCAAGCAAGTTTTTACTAAGAAGCACTGCAATAAAAGGCAGAAAAAGAAAATGCTCATCTTATGGAAACCTGTATGCATTGCTGGTATAGTACTCCGTGACAAAACCAATGATAAGCCCAGCCCAGAGACCAACAGCAACACACAGGAAAAGCTGCCTGCAAAACCAGAAAAGCTGTCAGTCTCGATCTGGATGAATACATGCAGGGCTGTCTAATCGTGATAGCAGCTGCAAAATTGACAGGAGTGTGAAACTCAGATAGTAAAACTGAGAAAAAGAACCACCAAAAGTCAATAAACGTGAATTGAAATTACCTAAGGTTGTGTTGCTTCAAAAATAAGAAACAGAAACTACGAGATAAATAATGGAAAGAGGCAAAAAGCTCCACAACAAATTTTCTCTCCAATGGTATGATTCACAGAACCAAAGACAACCATCTAGAATAAAACAAAGGGTGAGGGGATTTTATATCCAGGAAGCAAAGCAGTGACCGGGTGGCAAAAGGCATCAGTCAGCTTGTCAACAACACAAGGGACATAACAATTCTTCCAGAAATCAACTAAAACAATATGAGAATTATGTTTCCAAAGAACCTTGTTGACTTTCAATATGAAAATAATGCTTACCAGTTTTTCACAACCTTCTGAGCACCAAAATTGAAGATTGTAAATGTTGGGGGCACACAAGTCCAGGTAACTATTGCAATTCCAATAGTCATAATAGCAGTGGAGATAATAAGCTGCCTCTTCAATGCTGGTTCAATTTCCTTCACAGCTTTGATCTCAAAGAAGTCGGTAGCAAAAAGAGTTGTGATCAAGCAGACAAGAATCCCCATGGAACTAATCAGCAAGGGATACAACATGGCAGTGAAGTCATGATCGATTCCAAATGAGGAGATTGAAGCCACAACAAGGGCAGCGCATGATGATTCTGCATATGAACCAAAAAGATCAGACCCCATTCCAGCAATATCCCCGACATTGTCTCCAACATTGTCAGCAATCACCTGCAAAGTAGAAGAAAAAAAAATTTTATGTCAACTTTCCCCTTGAGATTCAAAGGCTTTAACATCAAGAAAGCACTCTTGACTTACAGCAGGATTCCGGGGGTCATCTTCAGGAATGTTCCTTTCAACCTTTCCAACAAGGTCAGCACCGACATCAGCAGCTTTGGTGTATATTCCTCCACCAACTCTGCCAAAGAGAGCCATTGATGATCCACCAAGACCATAGCCAGTGATTGACTCAAAAAGGCCTTCCCAATCATCCCCATAATACAGCTTGAAGAGACTGATTGCAATATAGAGCACCAGAAGGCCATTTGCAGCAAGCAGAAAACCCATAACTGCACCAGACCTGAATGCAGTGATAAAAGCTTTTCCAACACCTTTCCTAGCTTCCAAAGTTGTCCTTGCATTGGCAAATGTAGCAATTTTCATGCCAAGGAAACCAGAAATAACTGAGGTGAAAGCACCAAGTAAGAAGGATACAGTGCTAAAGGCAGCAGTTGCAAGAGCTGGCTTGCAGAATTTCTCCTTGTTAAATGTGCATGGCTGGCTCTTTGTGCTGAAGCCCTCAACAGAGCCCAGGAAGAGGAAGATGAGAATTGCAAAAGCAACCATGAAAACACCAACATATTGATACTCAGTGAATAAAAATGATGTTGCACCTGCCACAATAAAGCACAACATCAGTCTGTAGCATTAATAAACATGAAACAGAACACAGTACCAACAACTCTACTCCAGAATCAAGAAGATGATCACATCCAGAAACAGTAACTAAACTATAAATCTAATACTCCTTGTTACCAAAAAGAAAAATTGGATTCTTTAAAAATCAAAGGCAGCCTCTGTAGATTTTATTTAAGGTTGTCAACGTAAAAATTTAACTCATCAAACCGTACAAAATTTGTAGGCAAGTCAGATAAAGTCAGATATTAACCAAAGATGTATCCAATAAAGTTCAAAATTTGAGCAGCCAAAACTTCCTAGCAATGCAGGTCATTGATAAGCAAATTGCCAATATTACCAGAACTCCAGCTATTAAAATTTCCAGTGAAATTTATCATCAGATCCACAAACCAATTGCATGAAAAACACAAGAATTTTTGTAATCAACAGAAAAATGCAGATGTCCTAAGTCTAAAGATATAAAGAACCCGTCTCTCACAATTACAACACTGCCAGCATGAAACACTTTCACCACAGAGAAAGATTCTTTTCCTTTAAAATTTGGATTTTTGTTTTAAGGTTTACTGCATAAGAATATTTACCAAAAAAAGGTTGGCCAATGATGCATAATGATATCAATTAGAGATTATAAATACATAAAAGAATATAATAATGCAAATAAATAAACCTTGTGAAAAAGACAAAAACAAATGCCTTTGAAAATAATTGATTTCTATTCTTTGTTATATAAAGTAAAAGCATTACATAGTAGTGCAACAGAATCTACCCAGAATAAATTAAGCAAGCGAAACAATAATGTTCACAGAAGAATTCATCACATGCCAGATGGCACCACGTGCAGCACACATGCTATTGATATCAGGCTTAATATAATAAATCTCCAACCACTGGCATAAATCTAGAAAGCTTTACCAGGAAAAGATAGTGGAGAATCAACTCCCCCAGTTAAACCTTAATCTTTCACAGTATTTACCAATTAATTATTAATCCAATCTTCCAAAAATCGCGGTACACTTATCACAAAATAACTAGAGTCACAGCATTTATAACAAAAGTATTCAGTTCCCTATATCAGATCTATCCAAAGTGCCACCTCAGCATCACGTAAATACGCCATAACCTCATTACTATCCACCTCTCCCACCCGAAACCCTAAACCCGACATTCGCCGCCAATAAGATACAAATTATCAATATAGTTCCATGACCGCCAAGAAATTATACAAAAAAAAATTAACTCAAAACAATCACTCAAAAGTACAAAGATTCAATTTTTACTAATCACTCATTATCAGGATTACAGCACAAGCAACTAAATTAAGCAAAAACAACGAAACTTTAACTTTTCTTTCGATCTTTCCTCTACTTTCAGGCTAACAAGCAGAACTCCACCAAAGATCTATAAATCCAATGAAAGTGGTGAGGGATGCGGCGATTAGAGCTTGAAAATGGCTCCTTTTATAACATGTAATGGAAGATGAGGAATCGACACGTCAAAATTTTCATTTTACACTTGGCTACTCAGTCTTGTGCATGGCTGATGAAGAGGAACACTTCTTTACACCAAAGATGATGTGTAAGCCTTGGTGGCAATGAGTTTCTGACATGTATTGTTCAATCCTTTTGTGTTTGTATTTGCATGAAATTTTTGTACTTTAGCAATGGCATGGTAAGGTGCATTATCTGCTACGATGGCTTTTGATGAATCAAACCCCAAATCAAACACACATTCATCTTGGGATCTTTCGAGATGTGATATGGAAAGATGATCACTACTGCTGCGTCTTACATGACACCTATCTTTTGCAGGACTTCCGTAGCATCATCTTCTGCTTTTAAGTTTCTAGTACCTATCTACCTTCATCGATTTTTATTCACCTTTATTGAAGACAATTGGTTTACACTTCTAGGCAAATGACTGTTGCAGTTCATAATTTCAATGCCTGGAATAAATATCTGTTAAACAATTACCGTTTCTAGTCTAGTGGCATGTAATTAAAGGCATTCTACAGGGAAATTCCACGATTTAAAATCTTTATTAACAAACAAAAGAGAGCCAATCCATGTTGGATCAAACTAAAAGATAGAGCCAGAAACCCAATATGACATGGAATAGAGTTTTACGTCTAACAATTGAATTGAATTATGTTCTTGAAAAGGTTGCTCATCTACATCGTTTTCCACTGTAATACATCAATAAACCAGCTGTATCGTGACCCATTGTATCTGCCGCTTGGGTAGAGGTTAAATCTCCCTCTATGCATTTCCTCTATCCTTCCCCTTGTAGGCTTGTACTCCAAAAGAAAAGAGGGAAAAAAAAAAAGTACGAAGTTGATTCCACTGACATTTGTATCAAATTCAATATTTGAGCAATAATGATCATCCGCTTCTAGAAATGATCCAAGTCCAAGCTATTGATTCCAGCCTCCCATAGTGTGTCTGAACAAATTTCAAGATAGTGATATGATAGCCAAATCATGGACAAAAAAAGTTGCTTGGGAAGACTGTCTTAACCCCAGTTCCAGAGTTAGATCAATCAATGGTTCTCTAATCTATTCCATTCTAACATTGTTTTGTTGAGTTTTTGTCTATGTGTAATTTCAGTTTCAATTACTCAACTTTGCGTGTTTAGTGTTATAATCATTAGTGCTTTTGGTACACCGATGGTGCTTATGTCAAAAATATGTAATTAATAATTTTTAATAATCCACTATTATATGTAGAATCATGTTAGAGCATATACATGCTTTTCTCAAAATTTATAGATATGATTCTTTTTTGGTTTTTTAGGAAATTATTGTACTTAAAATCACGGTAAAGAAATAGAGTGGAAGTGAGCTGATATGCTTAAGATCATGGTTGGAAAAAGTGGTGGACCCAAATTGATAAATACACAAAACCCACAGAAACAATAAAAAAAAAAACGATATTGAGGCAAAGGAAAATTTTCTATTAATCATAACAAGGCTCTGGCTACACCATGCAGAACACAACGGAGGTGACTACTTCTTCTTAAGGCTAAAAAAGACGGACGCAACGGCTACACATCAAAACCCCTTGGCGGCTAACTTCTATTACTAACTCTACTAGTCATAGGAAATTCAATCCCATGTGACCACCCTACCAACCAACAATACTACTACCAATCCCACATGACAGCATAAACAAATAATAAAGGCTTGGTTTGTGTTTCTATATTGCCTCCATTAAACGAATCTCCTCTAACTTGGACATGCCTAACATATTCTTCAACTTGACAAAAATCTCTATCTTCAATGTCTTGGTGAAAATGTCAGCCACTTACTATTTAATTCTGCAATAATCAACTTCAACCTCTCTCTTTCGAACCAACTCACGTGTGAAGTGATATTTGATGCCACTATGCTTGTTACATCGATGAAGTACTAAATTCTTGGACAATTCAATAGTTGACTTACTATCACAATAAATTTTCGTAGGATCAACCTGCTTGTATTGTAGAATACCAAACATGCAACGTAACCACAAAACTTGATTAGCACTATTAGCCGCTGCAATATACTCTGCTTCCGCTGTAAACAATGCAATCACCTGTTGTTTCTTTGAACTCGAGGAAAATACGTCAGAACCAATAAAAAATGCATAACTTGAAGTACTCTTCTTCTCTATTGTTATTTCAAAATCTTCTTAACCGCCTGCAAATGTGACTGACGTGGATTTTTCATAAACTTGTTAATCACACCAACAGCAAAATTGATATCTGGCCTCGTAGACGTCAAATATCTCAAATTTTCTACCAAACTTTTAAAGTAGCTAGGATTTACATATCCATAACTGTCATATTCTTCCTGTCTGCCACTCCATTTTGTTGGAAAATGTACCTGGTAGTCAATTGATGATATATCACATTTTTTTCAAAAAAATCATCACACAACAAATATTCCTGACCCCTATCTGTTCTCAAAATTTTAATTTGACACCCACTTTGTCTTTAACAAAAGTTTTTAAAATTTTAAAAATATCACAGGCATTATATTTTTGTTTCAAAAAATATACCGAGACCTTTCTACTGAAATCATCAATAAAGGTAATAAAATACCTGCAACTACCATTAGAAGAAACCATAGTGCACAAGTCTGAGTGAATAATTTCTAATGATTTTTTGGCCCTCCATGATTTGTCAATCTAAAAAGCATCCCTCTATTACTTTCTCAAAACGCATATATCACATATTCTAACAGGATTTCTAATATTAGGCAATCTACCAACCATTTTTTTACTGGTCAAAAGTTTCAAATTGTCAAAATTCAAATGGCCAAATTATATATGCCATAACTAATTACTATCTTTTATCACCGTATTCAAACAAAAAAATTGATAGAACTCAAATTCAATGCAACTAAGCGATTTGAAATCATTGATACACTAGCAATTATTCCAATATTTTTATAAAAAATGGTACAAGTACCATTCGGATACTAATATCATATTTTTTCTCAGACAATTGGCTCATACTCAACAAATTATGATGCAACCCAAGAACATAGAAAACATCAGAAAAAAATTAGTAGACCCATTTTTCAAACTAATAGAAATTTTTTCAAATTTTACTTCACCATGGACAGATACATCAAGTTCAACAAATAATTCTTTCTTGCCAGATATACAGTTACTGCAACCCGTATCCAAGTATCATTTATTTTTATTAACTAGATCAACAGCATTACAGGCTAATAATGAAGTCTCAAATTTTTTATTATTATTCTACGTCTGATTGTCAACAGCATTAGATTGAAAATTTCTGTCTATTTTTTTTTTCAAATCTACATTCAATTTGTCTATGACCCAAGTTTTCATAATTGTAGCATTGAATTCTCTGTCCAAAATTATTCTAATTGAAATTATTTTCTCTGCCAAAATTACCATCTCTGTCTCTATCAAAACCACCTCTAAAATTAAAATTATTACCTCTACCATGTTTAGGATTTAATGTATCTTCTTGACCTCTATTATTGTTCCCATGACTACCTCTGTTATTGTGACCACCTCTATTATTGTAACCACCCCTGTTCATCTGATTGGATTCACTTTGCTCTCTGACATTATTATTGTCTTTCAAATTCAATTGCATCTGCAACGCCTTCTCTACTGTATCCTTCTCCGGGGTATCCTCCAATTTCTTCTTAATTCTTTGTTCATGCAGAATTAATGATCCATCCAAATTTTCAATATTCAAATTCTTCAAATTTTTTATTTCCTAGATTATAGCTACCACATGATCCAATTTCGTGAGTAAGGTATTGAAAACTTTTTCAATAAATGTTCTGTTCGGAAAGTTATACTAATTGAGTTTTATCTCGTTTTTAATATCTTACAAACGAAAAAAATATAATTCAATAGATTCCGACTTCTCTATAGTCACACATTCGAATTTCCTGTTCAACATCATCAAATTATTTTGCCGAATCCTGTCAATTCCTATGTATGTTTCTTTCAATATATCCCAAGCCTCCTTTGTCATATCAGTCGTAGCAATTTTTTCAAAAACTAACATGTCAATTGCCTGATGAATCTATGACAAAGCCAAGCTATCTTTTGCCTTATCATTCTCGCTAGCATTCTAAGCAAGTGTAGATTCAATATATCGTAATTTACATGCCTTAAGATGAGTTATCATCTATTTCTACCAAAAATTGAACTTTGCCTTTGTTTTGAATTTTTTGACAAAACAGACAATATTGGGGTTTGGATTTGCCATACTTCAATCTATCATAATTCTGGTACCACTATGATGGACCCAAATTGCTAAAACCACAAAATCCACAAGAATAATTAAAAAAATGATATTGAGGCAAAGGGAATTTTCTATTAATCAAACAAGGCTCTGGCTACCCCATACAAAACACAATGAAGGCTACTACTTCTTCTTAAGGCTAAAAGACGGACGCAAGGGCTATATATCAAAGCCTCTTGGCGGCTAACTTCCATTACTAACTCTACTGATCGTAAGAAATTCAATCCCATATGACCACCCTACCAACCAACAACACTACTACCAATCCACTAACGTCACACGGCAATATAAATAAATAATAAAGACTTGGTTTGTATTTCTATAAAAAGGACAAAATAAAATAATTTGAAAACTAATTTTAGAGAACGTTTTTAGTATAATATCAAGTGATATGTATGATTTACACCAAAGAAATTCTCCCATTATATATAGTATAAATAATTAGATGATTATGTGTTTTGATTTGGTTAAAGTCATGTTCGAAGCCAAGCACAAGAAAACTCGAATGGAATATACCACGCAAGTTCGAGATACATATATAATGGAAATCCTTGTGTACAATACAAACATCTCATTTTGAGAATTTACAATTTGTAGCCATGTATGTACATTTTTATTTGCACATACTTGCTCAGTGACAATTTAATTGTACACATGAAAGCTTGCAATGTACATAAAAGCATACATATCAGTGCTTGTACCCCATTTTAATGAAAAAAATTGATGAAATTCAAGTTGCACTACCCTTTTTTCTAAATTTCATCATCGTTAATTTGATCAATCAAATATTTTGATTTCCCATCGACATTTTCCATTAACATTTAATTAAATACTAACAGCAATTTACACAAAGAATTGCAATCCATGCTTGATAGTCCAATGATTTATCCTCACTAGTCAAGTTACAAATCCCGCAATCATAATAATAATCTTAGCTTGGCTCCTTGGCCTGCGTGACAGTTGAACTGGTCAATATTTTGGCCAGACCGAATTAGCAGTAGGACTTAAAAATGAAGTAACTCGTTGACTAATTAATAATCCATCAGTTCAATTAGTAAAATTTAAAAATTTTATCGATCCAAACATGAAATCAATGTTCGATTGGGTTTAATAACTACACTTGCAATAATTAATAATTCAACGATTCAATTACTAAAATTTAAAAACTTAATAGTTTCAAGCACGGGTTTATTAATTACGCTTGCAATGATTAATAATTCAACGATTCAATTAGTAAAATTAAAAAACTTGATAGATTCAAATACTAGATAATGTCCTGTTGAATTTAATAACTATGCTTGCAATGATTTAACATAGCAAATGTACTTTGTTTTGAATCAACTCAGCTACTGCGCTACTCCATGATTGAAAAGTTTTTTTTTGTTTTTTTTTTACTAATTAGATTTAAACTCCAAGAAACATTTGTAGTAATTAAAAAAAAATGAAGGTTGAGTACCGCAATAAAGAAAACATGGCACGAAAAAGTAAGGGGGCGTTTGGTAAGAGGGTATCGGATTCGAGGAATGGAATGAACCCCATAAATGGTGTTTGGTTCACTGGAATGGGAATTGAAATCTTGGAATGATTTCTAAAAATTTGGTGTTTCTCCATTCCCAAGTATTTTGGTGGGTTTTGTCCGATTCCCAAGTTTGATTCCAAGAAACAAATCCAATTACATATTATAATTATACAATGATATAATTAATATTTATATTTATTATATTTATTATATATTATAATATATACATATATATAATATAATTATAATATTAGTACATTATATAAATATATATTATAATTATTTAGTTAAATATAATTATATTCATATAATATATATTATAAATTTATTAATATTATATAATAATATATTTATAATATATATGTATATTTATAAATGCATATTATATGTGCATATGATTATAATATACACATGTATATAATATTAATAAATTGTATAATTATATTTATATTTATTATTTTAAATACAATAATATATAATAATTACTATATCTAATATTAATATGCATTATACTTATATAAAATATGAGTACAATTAATATTTATATATTATATAATTATAATTATGTATTTATTTTATAGCATTTGTATAATTATAATTAATTATATATATAATATTTAATTTAATTAGTTACAAACTTATAATAATGATGTTATTGTATTATATAATTATATATTATAATTATTTAGTTAAATATAATTATACTTATATAATATATATTATAAATTTATTATTATTATATAATATTATATTTATAATATATATGTATATTTATAAATGTATATTATATGTGCATATAATTATAATATATACATGTATGTAATATTAATAAGTTATATAATTATAATAATTATTATTTTAAATATGATAACTACCCATTTATTCCTACCACTCCACCCAACACTCTTCTAACTCGGCACACAGAATGGCTTTTCATCTGCGTCGAGCGTCGTCTGCGATTTCAGCTTCGTCTCGCAACCCCCACGCCACTTCGTAGGTCTCCCTCGGCGTCAACATCACGCATCTGGCAACATTTCGCCATCACCAATACCATGAAAAGGAAATTCACCATTTTACTCAGAAAGGCTAGTAGAGCGAAACCAAATACAGCCAATAACAGCAAAAAACTCGGACAGAAAAGCGCTCTGGGAGTTTAGAGGAAACTCGGAGATTCCGACCTTATTATTTATTGAAATCCAGATTTGGCACCGTAATTATAAGCTTTCCACTCTTTCTCGTCTGTTATTCGTTAGTTTTACTGTTTTATTGAGTTTTTACCAAGGATATGCAAGAAAAATCTTTGAGTTTCTTGTGGCATATCGTGGCGTTCCAATCTCTTAGCTTGGTTAGTCGAGAATTGAAATTAGCATGGCACAAATTGTTCAAATTGGATGGGGAACCAGTTACAAATACAAATAGGATAAGATTAACGAAGGGGTGGTTTGTGCAAAATATTGACTCCCAAACTTTCCCACAGGTCCATAAACTTAGTAACCGAGATGGAAGTGGGAATGGTGTACATGCTTGATGGCTTACTCTTGATTGTGGAACTAATAGAACTATGATCAGGAATCAGGAATAAATGTGAGAAACAACTTCAAACGGGGGTATACAATGCGTGGTTATTTTGCATCTTGCTCTGTTGGGGCATGCATCTATTACCTTTGTACTCTTAATGTGTTTGGTAATAAATTTTACTCTTTAGTTTCAGAGGCCTCTGATTCCCTCAGTGGTAAAAGTGCTAGAATATCCCCTTGGCCCATAAATGCTATACTGAAAGTTTTGAGCTTGAAACCAATGGCCAATTGAACAAACAGTCTCCTTATCAAGGCCTAAGTCCAGATTTTAGCTGTGTACTATGTTACTCTAAAGACTGAATTTTGACACAATCCTCAATCATCTGTATGTGCCTGGATGTCAAATTTGGTTTCTCCTTCACCGTCTCCCTACAGTTACCCCTTCCTTAATATAGGTGGAGACAGTGATAAGTGTTGTTGTGCTACAAGTCATTTTGGGGAGAGGGGTTCTTCCCTGATATACTGCAATGGTTTGCTAAAATTTCTTTCTTCTATATTTGTAATTTGGCAGGCAGTATTCATTCCATGCTAATAACACTAAATTACAATAGAATCACTAATAGAAGTAAAAGCTTTTGCTTTTCTGTGTTTAGATGATTTTGATCCTGACATCATTCATCCATGCAATATTTCAGATGACATTTGGACAGCAGAATACAGAGAAAGAGGCACATGATATGCTTAATTATGCGTTCGATAATGGGATAAATGTCTTAGATACTGCAGAGGCTGTAAGCTATTTGCAACTTATGCCTTAAAGTATTTTCTTGCTACAAAAAACTGCATCTGGAAGAAATCATTCAGTCTCAGAATATACTTCACAATAAAACATTTTCCTGATCATTATGTTCGATGTCACTGTATGGAGCTTTGCCATTAAGGATCTGTGTCTGTACTTGTGTTGTGTTTCACATGAATTCACTCTCTTTTAGTGCATTGGAACTTTTCAGTTTTTGCCTATCTAGGAGCTCAACTTTGTTAACCAAAACCTTGAGGGTTGGCTTTTCCAAAGAAATTGAACTTGGCTAACCAAGTGGTAGACCTTTTTACCTTTGAGTTTGATTTCTCTTTAAGCAAAGTTTTCTGGATATAAGTGGTGGAGTGATGAGCCAATCTTCCAGTGAAATTTCTTTTGGATGGATCTTATGTTATAAGAAGCTTGTCACGAATAGTGATATTTTGTTCTTTGATATTGTAAAATTCAATCAATAATTCCCCTTTATGTTCATTTATTCTACCATAGACACCAAGTTCCCATATATATCTTACTTGTGGTGTTATTCTTCCATCAATCTCCTAAGTACCCAATTCCAATAAGTAAGGAGACACAAGGGCGGACAGATCGCTATATTGGTAGCTGGCTGAAGTCTCAACCCCGTGACAAGGTACTATATTCATTTGTCCAGGAAATTTTTTTCTCTGCTTTTTTGATTTTCCAATCAACAGTCATAATTTTGACTTTGTAGATGTGCCTTTGGTTTTTCAATATCATCACTTGGTAGCCTGTCTATTCGATAATGTGGTCCCTTGTCCAAATGCATGACTATGCTTGCTTAGATCTTGTTTCGTGCAGGTCAAAATTCCAGCAATATCTTTTTGGTGGATTTGCTTAACATGAATGTTTTTTTGTTTGAATTTTCTCTGAAATTCTGCATTTTTCTGAGAATTTAAATAAAGAAAAATTATTAGTGTGTTCTGGTCCAAGCTAAATCATTATTGTTAACAGTTGCACTGATTGCTAAATCCTTATGATGCTACTCAGTCTGTAATTTGTAAGTGGGCCTTTTTGACAGTGGTTTTAGGCTTGTTTAGGTACCCATTTTTTAATATTCTAAGGAAGGCCTTTTGGTATTCAAAGAGATGTTTTTCCCTTGATCCATTTCCAGTTCATTTGACAAGGTTGCTTTTCTAGCTACAAGAAAATGATGTGACAGGATGGATTTGGATTCTTGCTATTGTTATTAGAGTCGAAATTTTTTGGGGGTAGTCTCTCCAAATTATTGCTTCCTGTTCTTAACCATGAACTTAAATAAACATCTGTTTTTTGCTCTTAATAAACTTCTGTTAAACCAATTATGTTTTCCTTTATCCAATTTCATGTGATATTTTTGTCAGGACTAAACTGATTATGTTAAAGATTTCTTTTTTATTTTATCTTTTCTGAAGTTTTTGTTTTCCTGAACCTTGATAAGCTGCTGTTTTTTTTCCTACATAGACACTGAATGTTGAGACAGTCAATCACCATGTTTACTGTATTTATATGCTACTCGTCATTTTGAACTGTGGGTTGCCATAACTTGAAGTTACAGTGTCCTAATCAATGACTAGGTTATCGTGGCAACAAAAATATCTGGTTATTCGGAGCGGCAAAGCTTTTTAAGGGAGAATGCAAAAGTTTTGAGGGTTGATGCTGCTAATATAAAAGAAAGTGTAGAAAAAAGTCTTCAACGTCTTGGTACTGACTACATCGATTTACTCCAAATACATTGGTAAGCAGTTATACTTACCAGCATTGCACGATCAATTTTTTCGAACTCTAATTTTGTTTGACACTACTGATTGGTTACCTTCTTCAGTGAAAATCTTTATACCTATCTTAACTCTTTAAGTGTGACATATTTCAGTTTATCTTTGGTAATTTTTTGAACCTTAGAACCATAAAACTGGCAATCATTGGATAAAGCTAAATCTGTCAATAAATGTGAAATGCTATGTCAACATCCTAACCCCCTAAACCCCCCTCGCCTGGCAGGGGCCCCCTGGCTGGGAGAAAATAAAGTAAAAGAAAAAGAGGGCAAGGTGCGATTATTTACTTTTAACTAATTCCAAGTCAACTCAAGAACCCAATCCACTTTGATTACAATTCAGGTCGTCTCTTCATTGTTTGCATGCAACTGCATTGACAGGCAAGTCAAATTTATTTTTACCATTGCTTGATTGGTAAATGGTTGTACTATTTTATGGTCAGGAGGGATACAGTTGTATCTGAAAGAGAGTTAGAATTTAGAAGAAAGTTTTAGCACATGCAAGGGATTTAACTGCAAAATGGAAGAAAGCAACTAGACGTTATTATAAGGGTTGGACGTAGACGAGGCTATATGGCCCTTAATTTTGTCCACACAAAAGTGCAAATGGCCGCCGGCTTTATAGATATCCTTGGGATTGTTTCCCAAGTGTATGTTGGTTAGAATTTTGAATTTTTCATAATCTGGGTCTGTGACAGAGTATTTATCCACTGGACTAATCAAGCCAAAGCGGTCTTCTTGGTCTGCATATCTCATAAAATATTTAGCAGATGCTTATTTATAGTCAGAAGGCCGTTTCATAAATGTGGCTCCTGAATTGTTATGCTGCTGTTGTATCCTGAGTTCATAATACAGCACAAATGCTATGATCTACTGCTATTGGCAGGCCAGCCTATTATGACGGGGTATTTATTAGAATACTGATATTTCTATTGAAAATTGAAGAAGATTAAAGGTTTTACTGAGGTTCCCAAAATACTGAAAATAGAGAAACTGCTTGAAAAAGTGACATTGAGTAGATCTTATAGAACTCAGATATTGATGATGATGGTGGTGGTGGTTCTGGAGAGGGAATTATTGGGAGTGAAAGATGCTGGCGCAGCTTGTATGGTTTGCTTTGTGGTTGCTCTTCTACTTTATTCTTCTCTTATCATACGTCCATGAACAATGTTTCTAGAAGGGAAAGAGAAGAAGGAGAGGAAGGGGAAGGACCGGGAGGAGTTTAAGAAGCAAAAAGGTAGGATAAGGAGGGGGGGAAAAAGCCTTGGAGTCTCCCCTTGAAGCAAAAAAGAAAAAAAAAAGATAGGACAAGGAGTGGAAGGAAATTAGAAAAAAGACAAGAGGAAGAAGAAGCCGATTTATGAGAAATTCATTTTGAAGTCAGCTTTTGAAAGATGATTTAAAGTTGGATTTTTTAGAAGTCTATTTTGCAATTATGGGAAGCTGAATAAAACCAACAATAGTTCTTTAATTTCCAATAAAAAATCAATATTCCGGTAAACAACCCCACCTCATTATGACTTCTTTATGTCTTCTCTACTTCTCTTCTTTGAAGCAGTGGAGCTCATTTTATAAGTTTAAAGGGATCACCTATTAGTCCTGCATAATGGAATATTGAGTCTACATTTAACCTATTTATTAAACCTGTTCATCTAAAACATCTTCCTGCACCATTCAGGGTTTACCTTCTTGTCAAATACACAAATTTCATGAATTCTTCTCCTATATGTCTGCAACATAATAGCCTCCTCTCAGATTTGAGATAATAATTATACTTTTGTCTCAGGCCAGACCGTTATGTTCCCCTGTTTGGCGAGTATTTTTATGATCCTTCAAAATGGAGGCCAAGTGTTCCTTTTGTCGAACAACTGACAGCATTCAAAGAACTCATTGTCGAAGGGAAGGTACCAGAAAGCACAAGTTTCGTATTTAGTTTACTTAAACATTGTCTTTGCATCATAAATGAGTTAGCAATACCTGCTTTACACACTTGAATGTTTATCTCTAAAGCCCCAATCTTTGAATAAACTTGTCAAGCATTACTATAACTATGAATGGGATTCTCTGGGCTAATATACTGTATGTAAAGAAGGAATTTCCAACAGCTTTATTTTTAGCATGCACAACTTCATTTTTGTCCCTTTTTTGCTTTGCTTCTTCTGCTTCAGTTTGTGTCTCTTTGGCAATAACAGAGAAACCTTTTCAGGTACGATATATTGGTGTTTCAAATGAAACTTCATATGGAGTAATGGGATTTGTTCATGCTGCTAAAGACAATGGATTACCAAAGATAGTTAGTATTCAAAACAGCTACAGTCTGCTTGTAAGATGTAAATTTGAGAGTAAGTTATCTTCTGACTCTGTCTCATTTTCTATCATCGTTAATAACTAAAATACGTTATTTCTGACTGTCATAGCTTGGATCTTCTTTGTTTAAATGCTACTTTTAGAAATACATGTTCCTTCCATCAGAGCCTTGACTAACTAGTTGCTTTTCCTTTCTTCTGTAATTATTCAAAAGTTCTTCAATCCTGCCATAACACAGATTTATAATATTCTCAAACAGCAATAACTTTGAGGAGAATTGTATATTTGCGTGTGATACTTTCAGGTTTTACATTGTATTTGATTCTTCGCAGTTGATCTTGTTGAAGTATGCCATCCAAACAACTGCAACATCGGCTTACTTTCTTATTCTCCACTGGGTGGTGGTGCGCTGACTGGAAAATACTTGGATATCAATTCTGAAGCTGCAAAGAAAGGAAGACTCAACCTCTTCCCAGGGTATATGGAAAGATACAACAAATCCATTGCCAGGGTATGTGTTATTTGAGTTTGATAAAGCACGGAAAATAGCTTTTTACCTGTCTTTGCTTGTAAGGAGAATATCAGATTGAGATGCAAATTTATGCAGAAAATGCACATGGTATAATCATCTTCCTGCCCTCTTACATGCCTCAAAAACTTTTGACTAGCAATTCATAATTTGTAATCATTTCTATTGATTTTTTTTTTGGTCATGGCTTGTAGATGTGAAAAATAAATGTTAGTCACGAAATTATTAGTGCTTTTTCTCAGGCATATGTTGATGACTTTGGGTGAGAATTGAGATATAAAACTTATTCTCAATGTCAAATAAACAAGGCAAAATTTTCTTAAAAGTATAATTTGCTGTAACTTCTAGATATGTTCCACTAGTTCAAATTTTTGTGCGGTGTTCTTCACTTACCTTTGCCATGATGAAAGTACGCAACCATTCATCTTTTTGACACTTGAGCAACAAAACTGCTTTTAGTATACTTCTATCCAGAATAGCCTTCAGTTCAGCCACAGCAGTTCTACATTTGTTTCCACAAAAGGCTACTTATTCTTCTGAAGAGATTACAATTCTATTCACAATGACAAATCCATGTATTTGTGATACCATTCTTTCTAGATCATGCACTAATTCTTTCCAAATATTTTATTCCTTTTTTCACGTTAAATGAGCATTTTCCATGTGAGTATCTAGCTGATGTTTGTATGTTGGAATTACAGGAAGCAACAGTACAGTATATGGAAGTGGCCAAGAAACATGGGCTTACGCCTGTAGAGTTAGCTCTCGGTTTTGCACGAGACCGACCATTTATGACAAGCTCAATTATAGGTGCGACTTCAGTGGATCAATTGAAAGAAGATATCGATGCATTTTTGACACTTGACCGGCCTTTACCACCTGAAGTGATGGCTGACATTGAAAGCGTCTTCAATAGATACAAAGATCCTGCAATTCTTTAGATGAGGTGCTTCACATGAAAAGTTTCACTAAATCCTTCTCCTCAAAAACTAAGTTGCTGCTGAGGGGGATGCATGACTTGCATATTCTGCCTTTTTTTCCTGATTGGTATTGCTCAACTAAAGAACATTCTTCGGGCGGCTTCGAGCAAGCTCCAAACTCTCAAGCTCGACATGATTTTACTTCTTTGTCTTCTCAAGGCGAAGCTATTCTTTGGGGCTTCTTTTGTATTGCTACACAGAGATGGAGTTTGCTTCGTGTATTAATAGGACTTGTATTTTGATCTTGGTCAATATAAGCGTACGCTATTCTTTTCACCCTGAGCTTTCTCGTTCTTGCATGGCAGTTCATTTTTCTCCTTTGGGTTTTCTCGTTCTTGCATGGCACTAAAGATCACATGCAAACATAAGAAATCACATTTTGTACTTTTAGCTTTTAAAATTATTAGTGCCATTATTGTATATATTGAGGAAATTTCATTTATTAATAGTTAGTGATTGAATAATCTTTAATGTTGAACATATTTGGTTCCGAGAAAACAACACATTTACTTGTAAAGTGTAAACTATTGGTACCATAATTGGTACCATAATTAGTAGAAGTTGTAGTAGTATAGAAATTATCAGGGTAAAATATCAAAAAACTCCATGTGGTTTAACAAATATTTAATTTAACTTCTTCTGGTTTGAAAATCTACATTATAACTCCCTATGATTTTGATTAAATTGAAAATTGGACATAAAACATCAAATCTAACGGTTGTGTGTGAAATGTCAATATTGCCCCTACTATACGTGAGATGCTTTCCATTCAATTTTCAATTTAGTCGAAATCATAGGAAGTCATAGTATAATTTTTCAAATCAGAGGGAGTTAAATTGAATATTCAACAAACTATAAGGAGTTCATTTACATAAGGGCAATATTGAAATTTCACGTCTAACCGTTAGATTAGATGCTTTCCATCTAATTTCAATTTAGTTGAAACTACAGGGAGTTATAATGTAAGTTTTCAAACTAGAGGGAGTTAAATTGAATATTTAGCAAATCACAAGTAATTTTTGGGTATTTTACCCTAATTATCATCCCAAAATCTATTTAAAAAAATCTACTAGCATGGCTATGAAAACATTTCCACGCGTCATATGAAAAAGGTGTTATTTAAGAGATTTTCGAAGGGCAGTTTTTATAAGGTGGTTAAGAGGACCAAATAAGCGCGCCAAAGTCGCTCCCCAGTCCATTGAGCTGCAAACGTTCTCCTAAACTTGTGTCACTTTCTCTTTCCTTACCTTCTCTCTCTTCAACTCCCTCTTCTTCTTTGCTATGTTTGATCTGTTCTGACAACGTAAATCTCGAAACCCTTTTCGTATTTCGAAGAATCCGACATGAAATCGCTCGAATTCTTGAGGATTATGAGCGTGGATCACTAGTTTTCTTGAATATTCAATAAAGGTTAGTTGTTAGTGAAGAAAAGTGTCAAGGTGATATCTGGGATTTGACAAAAGATTAGCTGAATTTCGTAAGGTAAAACATTCTTGTTAAGATATTTGGGAAGTTAATGATAGGCCATAGCAGATTGGATTGGCATCTATGAAGACTATGCGGATGGTTGGGACAAAGAGGGTACAGTGGTGGCTGCCCAAGAATTATTTCAGATGGAATGGCAGATCCTGTTAGTTATGGCAATCCTGATCGTGACATTGAACAGGTATTTCTATTCTTTTCTTTTCCTTTTGCGTTTCCTTAGTCGAATATATTTTTCCCAAAGATGAAATTAGACACAAGAAAAGGATAGGTTTATCACTTAACATAGTATCGGTTCAAAATGAGAGAACATCCCTTATTTAATTAGTTTGTGTAGTGTGTTTTGTTGGTTCATTTGGATGTTCTGATTGGCCTAAAAATGCCTATCTTGCCTAGTGAACTGACTAAATGAGTTTCCTCAAGTAGAGTTGCTAGAATTTGAAACCTTGTGACTGACTAGCTTGGGTTCTTCTAGGTTTGTTATAGTAGAAAGGATGACAAGTAGACGTGTTTAGCCAGAGCTTAGAAATCAGGAAGTAAACAGACAAGAAAAGTATATAGAAAACATTTTTAAGTTTATTTTTGTAAATTGACCAATAACTAATTGTACATGTTAGACAGCATTAATGGATGAAAACAACACCTTCAGCTGCTGAAATAGCTTCATCTAGACTGTGAACTCAATTTTTGCTTGCATTAGCTGTCATTTGCCACGTTAATTTGCTTGCACTTGTGCCAAGGACAATGTTTTACCTCGGTTAGTCCATAAATGATAGATCTGCATTATTTGGTTATCTTTTTATCTGCTTTGCAGTCGTGAAGCCTTGTGAAAGATGACAGGTAGTAAATTCCTGGTTTAGCCAAGTTAGAAATTTGAGAAGTGTGAGAGTTCCATTAACCATCTTGTAGTAAGTTCCTTACTCAAGTGCTAAGACTGCCAGTCTTGATTTGAGGATGCACCTGGAGTACATATCCGAGGCAAATGTAGTCTTCCACAACAGTATTCTTCACAGACCGACAAATCTTTCAGAAGTCTTTTTATTTGCAATTTGAGGAAAATGGGAATCTCAAACATGGAGTTGAATTTTATTTGCTTTCCTTTTGAAACTCCCACCAACCAAAGAATTTAAATAATGTCAAAAGTCATGCAGTTTGCTTCAGAAAGTGTTTTGATGTATTGCTAACTATTTCTCTCATATGATGCTTAGCTTTCTGAGAGTTCTTCCTCCCTATTTTCCATGTTCTTTTCCAGTTTCCTGACCTTTCTGTGGTATGTTTTATTGTCCCTTTCTCCTCTTGTTTTCTTCTAAAGGCACTGATTGCTTTGAAGAAAGGTACTCAGTTAATCAAGTACAGCAGGAAAGGAAAACCAAAGTTTTGCCCCTTCAGAGTTTCTCCTGTAAGTGATTAATTCTTCTAGTCTACGTAAAGATATTCTTTTTCTTTGCAGATAGTCATTGCCTCAACATTCATAACTAAAATTCATTTTCTTTGAGTTGTGGACCCTGTAGACCACAGTATTTGGAATGATAAGCATGTTATAGTGGCATAGTTGCTTCTCTGTCCAATAGGACTTGGAGGAAACACTGATAATGTAGTCTTTGGTACTTTGTACTTGATTTGAACTAACTATAGATCGGATAACCGAGAAGATGCAGATTAATTGCAAGCAAAGATGTTAGCATAGGATATATTTCAATACGACTAAGTTGTAAGAGCATGATATTTGAAATATGAGTCAACCTGTCACTAGTTTATATGATTTGGGTTAAGCATTGCTCATATTTTCAGGATGAAACAACACTAATCTGGTACTCCCATGGGTCAGAAAGGATTCTGAAGCTATCTACTGTTCAACGGATTATTCCTGGGCAGAGAACCGTGAGTTAGCACATCTCTCTGCGATGGATTGATGATTAAATTTTTAGTCAAGTAACCTGCCATTTCTTATGATCACTCTAATAAAGTTTTTCCTTATGTAAATAAGATGAGATGACAATGTATTTTCCTTTCTGTCTACATGTTTCTACAGCCTGTCTTTAGAAGATTTTTGCGACCAGAAAAGGAGTATTTGTCATTTTCGCTTATATACAACAACGGTGAAAGATCTCTCGATCTGGTAAGTTGTACAAGCCATATAACAAGGACGAGACCTGGAGCAGTAGTGAGACCGTTCTACTGAAACCTGCAAGTTGTGGTTTCAGTTATGGAAACTGCCTCTCTGCTCTGGGTTTGCCCTGTTATGTTTCTTGATTAGTTCTTCATAAAAATATGAACTCTGTTAAGGACACTAGTGGCATTGATCTTTCCTTACCAGATTTGCAAAGATAAAGCTGAAGCAGAGGTGTGGATTGCTGGCTTGAAGGCTCTAACTTCAACTAGCCACGCTCGTGGTAGACGAACCCGGAGTGATATTCCTGATGTAACTTTTTCTAACTTAGATCCTTCCAAGAAATGAATCAACTAGTTTTCTCTAAGTTAAGCTTGTGCAGTCCGGTCCAGATTGACTTGACAATGAATTATGTTTACTATTATCAGCTGTAATTGGGTAATCCTGTCTCATTTTTCTTCAATGGCATAAAATAATTCTTTCTGACAATGCAATGTAGACTTTCCTTCATTTAGCACACGTGACCTGCTGTTAGAATGAATTATCACAAAACCCAATGAAATTAAATAAAAGCTTTCCTTTTCAGCCAAAAGGTTTTATATACTGTATATATCATCTTGGAACTTTTTTTTTTTAACAAATCCAAATCCACATAATGATTTCTGCCAAACTTTGCTCCCTGTTGGAAGTTATAGATCAAATGGCTACATTTATTGGTTGGCAAGACTCGGTAACAAAAGTGTCAAATTCATCTTTTTTGCAATAGTAGCAAACGTAGTTCTCTGCTTAAATGGTTTGTCAAACATGTAATTGAGCCCCCACTTTTGCAGCTACATGAAGCTGGTAGTGATCCCATTCCAAACGGGCGTCCATTTGGCACAACATTAGAGTTCACAACAAGTATTCCTCGAGGCAGAGCTTCTGTTGATCTAGTTTCTCGTGAACCATCCTTGAATTTTCCAGGCTCAGATGTGGGCTCTGAAAGTGCAAATATGCAAGGAAGATCAAGCGGTGGAGATGGTTTCCGTATTAGTGTCTCAAGCACTCCTAGTTGTTCAAGTGGAGGCTCCGGGCCAGATGATATAGAATCACTGGGCGATGTTTATGTCTGGGGTGAGATTTGGTCTGATGGGGTATCAACTGATAGATATGGGAATCCCGTTCCTATTAAAAACGATGTATTGACTCCTAAATCCTTGGAGTCAAATGTAGTTCTTGATGTTCAGCAGATTGCATGTGGCCATCGGCATGTGGCCCTGGTTACAAGGCAAGGTGAGGTCTTCACTTGGGGAGAGGAATCTGGGGGAAGACTTGGTCACGGAATTGAAAAGGACTTCAGTCGCCCTCGTCTTGTTGAATATTTAGCAGTTACAAATGTAGATTTCGTTGCGTGTGGTGAGCACCATACCTGTGCTGTTTCTACATCTGGTGATTTATACAGCTGGGGAGATGGTACTCATAATGCCGGACTTCTTGGTCATGGGAATGATATTAGCCACTGGATACCCACAAGGATATCTGGTCCACTGGAAGGCCTTCAAGTTTTATCAGTTGCATGTGGCATATGGCACTCAGCATTGGCTACTTCTAGTGGTAAACTATTTACATTTGGTGATGGATCATTTGGTGTTCTAGGTCATGGTGATCGCAAAAGTGTCACATGTCCAAAGGAAGTCCAGTTATTGAGTGGACTGAAGACCATCAAAGTTGCATGTGGTGCATGGCACACAGCTGCTATTGTAGAGGTCACTAACCAGTCAGGTACAACTGTTTCCTCTAAGAAGTTGTTTACTTGGGGTGATGGTGACAAATACCGGTTGGGACATGGGAACAAGGAAACTTATCTGCTCCCAACCTGTGTCTCTGCGCTTATTGACTACAACTTCCACCAGATAGCATGTGGGAATAATACAACTATTGCCCTTACAACATCAGGTCATGTCTTCACAATGGGAAGTAACGCATGTGGTCAGCTTGGGAATCCACAATCTGATGGAAAATCACCTTGTTTAGTACAAGATAGATTGGTTGGAGAATTTGTCGAAGAAATAGCCAGTGGTGCATTTCATGTTGCTGTCCTGACTTCAAGAAGTGAAGTATTTACCTGGGGAAAAGGAGCAAACGGAAGATTGGGACATGGAGACATAGAAGATCGTGACGTTCCAACATTTGTTGAAGCACTTAAAGACAGGCATGTGAAGAATATAGCATGTGGCTCAAATTATACTGCAAGCATTTGCATCCATAAATGGGTCTCTGGAGCAGATCAATCACTTTGTAGTGGTTGCCGCCAAGCATTTGGCTTTACTCGGAAGAGACATAACTGCTATAACTGTGGCCTTGTACATTGCCATGCTTGCAGTTCGAAAAAGGCAATGAAAGCAGCATTAGCTCCTACTCCAGGAAAACCACACAGAGTCTGTGATGCTTGCTATATGAAACTTAAAAAGGCTGCAGAGGCTAATAACTCCTCCACTTTCGGTAGAAATGCCACTGCTTCTCATCGTCCTGTGGAAAGTAGTGCAAGGCTGGACAGAAGAGAGCCTAGGACTTCAAGGATTCTGCTCTCCCCAACCATGGAACCGGTCAAGTATTTGGAGGTCAGGTCTGGAAAGCTTGGAACACAACCTGATTACTCTATAGTCAGAGAATCCCAAGTTCCATCACTCTTACAACTGAAAGATATTGCATTTCCAAGTTCACTAAGTGCCCTTCAATATGCTCTTAAACCTGTTACAACAGCACCTCAGACACCACCACCATCTCAGCCTGCATCCAACTCAAGGCCTGCTTCCCCATATTCAAGGAGACCGAGTCCTCCACGTTCCGTTACCCCAGTATTTTCAAGGGGTGTAATTGATGGTCTAAAGAAGACAAACGAGTTTTTGAACCAAGAAGTATCCAAACTGCAAAAGCAAGTAGGTTTTCTTTAACAAGTTTGTATGCTACATCTTGATCTTTTAGATCGCTGTCAGAAAATTTTATTCTTTCAATGCTCATTAACTTCCTCCTGTGATATCTTCAGATTAAAAGTTTGAAGGAGGAAAGCCAATTACAAGAACAAGAAGTGCAGAAGCTAAAGAACAAAGCCCAAGAAGCAGCTTCATTGGCTGTAGAGAGATCCTCGAAGTGTACCGTGGCAGTGAAAACCATGAAACTGATTGCAAACCAAGTAATTTTGACATTTCATTTCCTACTTTTCTGTTTGATTAGTGTTACTAATGATTTTGAAGGCGTTCGGATTTACATACACCTAAGGGCTGCATATTCTGTTTATTGCAGCCTAGAAGTTGTTCATCCCGTATAATAGTCAGACCTGAATATAAGAGAAGAAATTTGAGAGCAAGTAGAATATTCAGATGTTTACGATTCTTTTGGATAGAAATTTCAGGTTAGGCGACAGTTGAAGGGTCAAAGCTAAGGTTAACAATTTATTTTTTTTATTTATTTTTCTGACTCTTGTCAAATTGAGAGCAACTAGAATATTCAGATGTTTACGATTCTTAAGGACTAGAAATTTCAGGTTAAGTGATAGTTGAACGGTCAAAGCTAAGGTTAGCAATTTATTTATTTTTCTGATTCTTGTCAACTTTTAGTCATAAACATTTCATAATAAAGTAATTTCAACTGAGAAACCATAGGCAAAGACATGACAAAAGCAGGTAAGAATATATTAAGAGGTTGAAATATGGGAACACTATAGGTAAACAGCAAACGTAATGCAAAGCTTATGGTCTAGGGAAGGCTTGAGGGTAGGCATCCTGCGGGCAGAGTTGTTTTCATGTATCAAAACTATATGATTCCCGAGGTGATAATAAAAAAAACTGTGCTGTTGCCAAACTTACCTTCATTCCATCCCATTTACCATTTTATTAACAAGCTTACCTTCATTTTCATACTCAATATGAACTGTTTTTCTCCTTTTTGGAACTGTTGAAAGTTTCATATATTACCGTTCTTTAAAACGCTTTACGGCTTTGTTTTATGCTATATAACTGAAGAAAAGGCTTTTAGTATGTTCTGACAAATGATTCACATTGCAATAATCAACAAATAACTTCATATTTGTTGGCGCTGCACAGTTGAAAGAAGTGACTGAGAGGTTACCTTCTGACATCTTGGAGATGGAAACCTTCACATCCATACATTCCCAGGTCGAATCTTTCCTGGAAATGATTGGACCTCATGAACCAGATGAGGAGTCTTCTTTGCAACCACATACAGTGCATGACCAACATAGCCAGCCTGATCAAACCTTATCAGCCAATGAATCTGCTGAGAGGCCAGACAGAAGTATGGAGGATAATGTACATTCTCCAGGACTCCAGGACATGCAGCAAAATGCAGAAGCAACTCCCAGGGAAAGAAGACCATCCATTTCTCATATAAGAGAAGGTTCAGTTCAAGCAAGCGCAGAAGGTGGATTAGGATCACCTAAAGCTGCACGGGAAGTTATTGAGCAATTTGAACCAGGTGTTTATGTAACACTAATCCAACTTAGTAATGGCACCAAGATTTTCAAGCGAGTAAAATTCAGGTAATCTGCACTTTTATCCTTCCCAATTTCAGCTCAATACTCTTGATGGTCCATGAAATTTGTGAGTTAATATATTTACATGCATCTGAGATGAAATTTGAATAGAGTTTCAGATCAGTTCATCCAACAGTACTTTCATAAGAAAATTATCCTATTACTTATCAGATATACATGGAAACCACAAAATTAGTTTTTTCACTATTTGCAGAATTGTTTATAAACTGAATCTTGATCTTGTATTAGAAAATATTTGCGTATTTGATAGTAGATAACATAAAACTGTTACAAGACCAACTTATGGGCTGGACAAAGATCTAATTCGATCTTATAAAACAGTTAATGGCATCTATTAGTCACATACAATCAGTGCAACTGCAAAGTTACATTGACTAGGCTATGATTTGTTACAAATAACAGCTAGCCTTGTTTATTTCTTTTTTTTTTCAACGGGTTCATGAAGCAAATTTCACAAATAGTTGCACTACTAAGTAATGACAGCTTGCCTTGTAATATGTTGTTTACACCTATCGTTTCCGATGTTCTTTTTCAGTAAAAGAAGGTTTATGGAGCAGCAGGCAGAAGAATGGTGGAAGACAAATAAAGATAGGCTTCTGAGAAAGTACAGCACGCCCAAGGTAAATAGCACGTCACCTGAATCATCAGGAACTCCAGAAGCATCTGAGGAAAAGAGTGAAGCAGCACAATCTTCATAGGAATAACCTTAGATTAGTTGCCTAGCAATCGATTGCAGGAAGGGGGTAGGTAGGAAGCTTAAATACTTGTTCTGTAGGATAACCAACTTAGCAGAGGCATCACAAGTGCATACTTGCTGTGGCGATGAACTTGACACTTTTTGAATAGAAATTGCATGTTAAGCATCCATTTTGTGCAGGAAGAAGAATACAGTAAAAGATGTCATCGGATTATGGTGCAATGAGATGAAGCTGGTTGACGAAAGGGTGGAAACATGTACCTGTAGCCTTTTTAAACTAATATTGTATGCTTTAGCAGTTAAAGCATGTTAGTGATCTTTGCATTGTATAGTAGATGACAGATTTGCTAGAACCTGCAGTATTTCTACTGTAACTTAGCTTTTCTCATCCTATAGAATTCAGACAAAGGAAGTATTACCATTCCTGTTAGATTAACATTATAGTAGATTCGATCAAATTACTTCGAATCATTTGCTCTATGCAGCTCGACCTCGCAAGTATTGGAAACTAATTAATAATCGCTTTAAAGTGCTACTTGCCAGGCAAATATAACTGCAAACTAAAGAGTGATATATGCATTTCTCCTATCTGAAGGCCTTAAAGTTAGTGAAAATAAGCTTTTTTTTAATTAATTTTATTTTTTCCAAGGAAGGCTCCAACCCTTACAAGGGGGTGGGGAATTGAGAGGAATTATAGGGTCGAACCTGATACCTCATGCCCTCAGTGATACATATGGGTTTTTTGCGCAAGGACTGTGCTTTAATTTTTGAGTAGATTAGTTTGTCCCAAATAGTCTTTTACTTTCCAAAACCTCAAGAGTTACACTAGGAATGTTATTTATAACTGAGAATTGGACTTGAATTGGTGATGAAAATCTGTTTTTCTTGTCTGGAGGAGAACTGGCTCCTTGCCTTCTCATTCCCCATATACACTGTAATCAAAAGATTGGAGTACTATTGTAACCGTCTCACCTGACGGATCTCAGGACGAGCACTGGAAAATGGAAAATTATCTGCTTAAAATTCACACTGCTTGTTCTCTACCGTCTACCGGTGGTTTTCTATAGAGGCATCTCATGATGTCAGTCAAAGAAGCAGACACAGAAATCTTAAATTCTTACTGCCTTGATAATGCATTATGCGTTGCATACTTCTGCAAACCACATCTTCTCGAACAAATATGATACAAGTGAAAGTCCAACAGCTTGTACAAAGAAGAAAAGGGGCTGGGAACCAACCCAATAAAAGGAAATCGAGCGATAATGGTTGGATTACTAGACTCACACTTCCTACAACATGAGCAAAGATAATTTCTTTCCTGCCATGTCTGGTTTAGATTTTAAGCAGCAGAATGAACGGAGAACTTCTTGTCTTCCACTGTCTGTATACTTGGTGAAAAGCCCTTTTAAAATGAATTTACAACATAAATATGAAAGCAGAAGCTAACAACTATATTTCTACCAGGTACTACGCTTAATATAACGTGGATTTTGAGTATCCAAACCAGAGCCAAAGTGAGACAACCTAAATGGAGGGCACCACTCAACAGCCAGCTGAGTTTTGCGACGAGTAAATCAGACTGCACCACAGGAAGGATGACCTCTTGGCAAATATTCCAGATAGGAATTACGGTCTCATATTCTCATTACCAAAAAGAAGCACATCCTAACAATACAGGATGCCAGCCAGGTCACAGGATCCTTGCGTTAAGAAAAATTGTCAAGTTAATCATCAACTATTCATCAGAACGCTGAAGTGGGTCCATTGTATCTTAACCAGAAGTTGGCTGATCATTGCTCTAAGCTTTTCAACCACTAGCTGCTTCCAGTAGCTTGACAAATGGCTGAAGTGCTAAACCTCCAAATAATCATCAAAAGTTGTGCCACTAGTGCATTCCATTAGAGCTTTTGCATTGAGTTCTCTACCAAATCTCCAGACATAGTTGAGACCAACAAGAAGCTCTGCAATTGTTGCTTCTGTCTTTTCCTGATTAGCGAAATAAAGGGTTTGTACGAGAACCACATTTGTTCTGGAAACTAAATTCTGGTGCTCAAAGCTTCGCTCAGTCTGCCATCTAATTGTGTTATGAGCAAGTGGAGCTAACCACTCTAAAATTCCGGTCATTGCCTCATTCCATTCTCCTGCAAGAACTGTATCATAAATGGATGAATTCAAGCTTTTGGAATATGGCTTTAGTTTTGACCTAAGGGCTGATCTGATGCTGGCAGGCAACATGTTGTACAGGTCATCTCTTGCATCATGACCAATCAGGTGAGGTGATACAACAAGCTTTTCAATCACAATGATAATATTTGCATAGTGCAATCCCAATGCTGCAGCACCAAGAGTTTCAGGAGGAGCAGTCAACAGCTTGTTTTTGGAACTGAAGATTGACAACTTACCAGGAACCAAGTTGTTCTGAGCATGTTGCGCAATATTTTCATCTGTGATTCCCTCTAGATTTGCATCCAAATGGCAATTTTTCACGGGAGAGGTATTACCTCCCATCATGCAGCCACCTAAGGGTCCCATGGTAATCAACTGATTGGGCTTTGAATTTGGGCTTTTACCCTGAGAATGTGATGATTGATTACGAAATTGAAAGAATTTGAGGACAGATTTGTTTGCTTTCTCAAGTGGGCCAGACTTTGTTGACGACCTCCCAAGAGGAGCTGAATGTGAGCTGATTGCATTATGTTTCGCAGAATCAGGGCTTGACGATGCAAGTGATTTTCCAAGAAGGCCAGATATGCTTACTTTATTTGTTCTCGACACTGGGCCAGATTTCCTAGTTACCCTGTTCAACGGTCCAGAGGCAAACCTGTAAATGTTATTTTCCGATGGGTGCACTGATGACTGCATAAAAACTACTGAGCGGCTGCGATGAATATGATCAGAATCAAGGTTCTTGGACTGTTTGGCTGCCACATCAACCACATTACTAAGTCCAAACACATGCGCTATCCTACTACATATTGTAAACACAGATCTTGCCAAAAGTAGAATTGTGTAATCATACGTCCTGTTCCAAACAGACAACTGCTTTAGATGCCTTACCTCCTGCTGCTTCCAAGCAACCCTTTTCTCATACTCAACCAAACTAATGCTATCCGCATCATCATTACTCTTCATTCTCCTCAAAGTCTGTTCAAGATCAGCAAGTGCTTCCATTTCTTGATATAAATTTGCATTAACCATAATGAATCGTTCCATCTTCCTCATTTTCCTATCCATCTTTTTCGAGGTGAGTAACCACCCATAAGAGTCAGAACCACAGTCGACCAGATCACTAAAGGCCTGCTCGAAACTTTTTAACAAAGGATCACTGCATTTCTTGGATAGCCGACCAACTGCTCTTGCCACATGTGCCAAATTCTCCATCATCTCTGTCCATACCAACCTCGCAATGTAATCGTCATCATCCGATACAAGCTTCCTGATACCCGTTGAATTCATAATTTCTTCCCTCAACTTAGCAACCTGCTTATCACTAAGAGACTGCCACAGATGAACAAGTTTAGACATCAAACTTGCAACTTCAAATGCCAACACTCCTATTATAGCCTTTTCTTGACCAACCCCGTGCTTTTTTGATGGTTTCCACAAACTCCGAAACCATGATTCAGAAACCATCTTCACTTCTACCAACAATCCACACAGACAGTCTCCAAGTCAAACAATCTCCTATCAAATTACCATCCTGAATTCAGACAAACTACAGATCAAATTATGAATAAAACAGAACAAATTATCCGATGAAACAGCTGGCTTCCACAAATCATAAGTGGCAGCAACTTAGAGAAGACCAGCAACGGCAAGACTCGAGAAATTTTTTCATCAAATCAGTCTTTTTCCTTTCTCGGCCTTTATTAACTTCAGCTGGGGGAGGGGGAAGCCAAGTCTGATACACTATACTTTTCAGCAAAAGTATCTTCAAATCTAATCATGCATGACTCTTTTTTTTTTCAATTCACTTCATAGCAGCCAAAGAAACAATTCTTCAAAAAAGACATCAAATATAGCATAAAATTCTTCTAACCGGGGAAGATCCTAAAAGGGTCCAAAACCCACAAACCAAAAAAAAAAAATTTCTCAGAAGCACAGAGAACTGAAATTCCAGCAAACTAAAATTAATAGTTAAAAAAAAAAAGAAATAAAATTAGTAATAAAACAAAACACCAACCAAAAAAAGACTAAACACAACCCATGTTTTCAATAACCAGGAAAAAGTACATAACTTCCTTTTCCTGGCATATTATCAAGCAGATTAACAGCTAAAGAAAACAAAACTAAACAAAAAAGCAGCAAAATGAGCAGTGAAGCTGCTTAAAACTTACAAATTCGTTGGAAATGCTAAACCATAAAGGAATCAGAGTCAATAAACAGCACGAATCACGAGGAATGAATGGGAGTTTTTTCTATCTGGGCGTGAAGAAAGGGGAGGAAAAGAGATTTGGAAAGTTCAGGGGTGGGCAGGAGCACAGAGGCCACATGCAGCGGGGAAGGAAGACCTGAAGAAAGGAGCCGGGATTTTAGAAATTCGTCAAAGAAACGAGTGAAAAAATTAATTAAATTATAATTAACAAAGGAGATACGTCGCAATCATTTTTTACGACCACGCGGAGAAAATTCGTTTTACAAAATTGACCTTATCGTCAATGCATAATGGTAGTAGTAGTTGTGTCCTGACTCCTCACCCTTTCGGACTCCAACGTTGCGCTGGAACTGGAAGCCAAGATTAGAAACTCTCAATGTCGGCGGCTCATGTGCAGGTTCATTTCAAATTTTGTTTTAATTTGACTTCACTCCTTTCATTTGATTTGTTGATAGCTTTGTTTGATTTGTTCATAGGTTTTGATAAATCAGCTTCGCGTCGAGGTTGTTGAATTGATTGTCTATTTTGTTGAGTTGCATATCTAAGGAAATTTTTGTTGTCGAAATTGTTGAATTGATTATCGATCTTGTTGAATTATTTATCTAAGGATAATTTTTTTTTTTAATGAAACGAGTCAAATCGATACGAGTATTTAGTCAAATTAATTGACGCTTACTACATTTTAGCTAAGCGAGTGAACATTAAATATTTACTAGTTATTAACTCGTTAAAATTGATTCAACAAGCATGATACATCATGCATTGTTATAAAATTTTAAAATTATCGGGTTCTACTAAATTATTATTCATCAAAATTGAAGTGAATTTTTGTAACTTGTTCAGAAAATCAAATGAAGTGTGATCAATTTTCCTAATTGACTCGGTTTGATTTAGATTATGCTGCTAAGAGGTGACCTATACCATATATATGAATGCTTATTGCAATTTTACTCATAAAGCAATGTTGATTTTAGTATACAAGTAAAACTTTTACTAAAATGCTACTACTATGTTTGATAGAAGAATCAATTTAGTTCTTTCTATTTACTTGTACGGGGAAAAAAATCCACTTGTATCTTAGGAAAGATTATTGTTGTCCATTTCTAGAATTGAATAATAGAGTGGAGTAGAGCGTCTATTTACAATTAAATTATGAGCGCAAACACATCGAAAGTTCTAATTCTTGTATACAACGAAGGGATAATTGATCATGTTTTTTCAGTGGAGGTATCAATAGTTATTTAAATGTTAGAAGCAACATGATCAACTCCAACCCTTAAGTATCAGTGTATCACCAAACAAAGAACCAACAAAAGAGAGAGAGAGAGAGAGAGGGAAATGGATTTTATTTTTTTTTTGTCGATACGATAGCTTCCTACGCTACGGGAAGGGGGAGGACTTGAAGAGGTTCTGAAATAATTCGGAGGGATCTGAACCACCACGGATCAGACGAGTACACTACGCACCGTCTGAATTTTTTAAGCAATATCATATTTAATTATGACAAATTGATGGGATGCAAGATTCGCCCCGCCGAGCCTTAATGCAGTGGTGGTGGGCTTGTGGGCTAGTAGTTGAGAAATGGATTTCCATAATGAGTAAATGTGTTGATTGCACACTTTCCGAAATGAGAAAAAAAGAAAGTTGGTGAATCCTTGCCATTAAACGTTTGGCTTAGTGTTTGTGTTGGTAATACTGTGGCACTAAGAATGGACATTTTTGTAAACTTGACCCAAAGTAAGACGTGCAAGTAATGATTAATTCACAGTTGTCACATTTGGTCAAAGTATTCCCATTACCTTTCTGACTATAAGAAAATTGCCTTCTTTTTTGATTGGTCCCATTTCTAAGCTTGAAAACGTTTTAATTGGTTTGTTTTTTTAAACTTGGGAGAAAAATAAAAGCTCATAATGAGTAAAAGATAAGCCAAAATGGTTGACAGTAGGATCATCAGTTAACATCTGTATTAGGTAAACCAATTTTAAATCTTTACAAGGTAGTTTAACTGGCAAGTTTGTCAAGAAGTGTGAATCACATTGAAGGGATAGAATATGCAATGGCATGGCTTTATTAAGTTGTGCTTTGTCATTGCAATGATAATTACTGAATTTAGGCTTTGTTTGATTACCTAATTCAATACTTAAATTTAATGGATTGAGATCTTAATATATTCATACGCGTTTGATAACTAAAAATTGAACGTTTGAATTAATTAAGTGATACTGAATTTCTTAGACAAAAATTATTTTCCAAAAGTAAATGATGAATTATTTACTTATCACTTAATATGATATACACTCAAATGTATCATGTTCAGTACTTAATAATTTAACAAATTCAATTTTTAAATTTTAGATTTTAGTTTTCAAATTTTAATTTTATCAGATGCACCATTAATCTATAGTTATGAAGTGCTGGACATATTCGGATGAAACTATACGTAATTTCACAATCAAGAATCACAAATTCTAGATCTTTATTAGACGGCAAATGATACTAGCACTCTCAAAAAAATTCAAGCACTTTATCTCGTCTTTTGTTTTAAAAGGAAGGGTAGAGTACCCCAAAAAAAAAAAAAAAAATTTTTTCTGGAAGTATCGATCATTATTGAGAAAATCATCTTCCTTCTCACTCGGGTAATTGTGAAAATCCATGTCTGTACAAATCTACCTACTAAAATTATTAGCAAATGGAGACCCTTTTCTCTTTGCATATCAGTCTCTGATATTTGATTCTGAATATTAGCACAACTTTAAAGGCACCAATTATAATCATCATAACGATGCCTATCATAACGGCAGTGAAAAATTATGTCATAATACATAAAATAATAACTGCTTTGATTGTTCTCCTGAATCATGTTGCTCATTGCTTAGGTAAATTTGCTAAGGATGTTTCTGAGACCATGGCCTTGTTTGGAATGCTATTTTTAGGAGTTTTTGTTCAAAAACGTACTATAATAATTTGATGTATGTGGGTAAAGAGTTAATTAGGAAATGTGTCCGCGAACAGCGTAAAAATATTTCAACGAAAAATGTAAAAAAAAAAAATTTCTACAGAGAGATTGCAATCCAAACTGGGAATGGGATCACGTTAATTTGTATTGTATTTATTTTGTTTTAGGTAATGTTATTTACACTCCTATTGTATTATTTGCACTTTCACTATCCCATTTTAATTTTGATGAGACCATATTATCCCTATTCTAATTTCGTCGCATACCCTAATTGGATGACCAAACCTAGTATCGTTAATTTATGGGCAAGGAAAAGAAATTAAGGTAGAAATAATATGATCTCGACGAAATGAAAATGGAGTAGTAGAAATACAAATAATATAATAGAAGTGTAAATAATATCACCCTTTTGCCTTAAGCAAAGGTATTGCAAATTTGACGTAATGCAATGTAAGTACTTTTCTGTCAAAAATACAAAAAAAAAAAAAAAAAAATTTTGTGTTGGAAATATCATAGGGTAATTTAATTGTTTAATGTTAGGCTTGAGCACGTTAGTCCTTGCTACTTGCTACCACAGTTTACATTTAGTGAAATCAATTTCAAACTTTTTGGCTGGAGAAAAATGGTTTGAGGTATAATAAAAAATATATTCCCTTTCCGAAAGCTGTAGAAGCATATTGACTTGTAAAACGACAAAGTACATCTTTTGCTTCTTTTTTTTTTTGTGTTCATTAACAATCATTTACTTAAGAACATATGAATCATCCCACAATAATCATGCATTAAATTAGCTCAGATTTCACTCTTTAAGTAATTATGAGTATTTATCTATGATTGACTACTCGAAGTTAAGATACCAATGAACGTGTTCGAATATAGTAGTATTTGAAATATTATTTAAAATAATTATTGTAACAAATTTTTTAATGTAATATATGTAAAATAAAACAAGAATTCGAAAATATAAAAAGGTAGTTAGCAATAGTTTATTACCAATGTAAGTAAACTCATATTTGAATTCAAACCAATAGTTGTTTTTTATTTTTTTATTTTTGCACACTTTTTCTCTTCTTTTTTTTTTTACCCTAAAATAGGTGTTTTCACGAACAAGAGCATGTTTATCAACTTCCACATAGAGGTTGGACTACCAATTATTTTTATTTGTATGATAGATGGACTAGTCCCTTCGACCCAAATGGATCCGCAATCAATATGTTTGGGCCTGTTCTGTACATTGCTTTGGGCCTTTTGCATTGAAATGGAAGTTTTCCAAGTCTTGCCGCGTCCACGTCACCTTCAGTTAGATAGGCGTTACGCGCTAATCCATTATTCCTTCTTTATTAAGCAACCACTTCAATTTCCATCTATTTATACATTTGGCCCCACATCTGCAGAAAGTCTGTGACCTTTTCCCTCACTTCACCTTCCGCTGTCTCCTTCTTCCCTCTCAATTTTTTTCATTTATCCATTTATTTTCTCAAAAGATCCCCAGATTTCCTCTGGAAATTTGTGGGATTCTAATTTTCTCTCATTTTCTAATCTTTCCTTAAATTCTAAAAAGAAAAAAAAAAGAAAAGAAAGCTCAAAAGCAAGAAAAAGGAAAAAAAAAAAATCTAATGGGGCAACAACAGTCAAAAGATGAATTACTGTATCAGCAAGTGAGTTATGGAAATACTGAAGGGATTAAAGCTCTTCGCAGGGATGGCGCTGGCCTTGAGGTAATCCTTAAAAGATGAAAATTTGTACTTAATTTTATCATCGACTTATATATATTTATGCAATTTGAATTGACATTTTTGTGTATTTGATCAAAGTTTTGATTTTTAGAAGTTCATATTGATAAAGGGTCTATGTGTCTAAAGGACTTAATTGCATGAGGGTTTTAGATTTTAGGCAAGTTTAATGCTATTGTATTCAGTTTCTGGGGGAAAAAGAAGAAGAAGAAGAAGAAGAAGAATGATTCTGTTATGCGTTAATATGATTATTCAGAAAATTAAATTAGTAATGTTCAAAATGGGAGAAAAGGGTCTCCGGTGTGCTACATTTTAGTGCAGCAAGCCTATCAGTACGAAGACTTTAAGGTTTGACCCTATCCATGATGCTCTGACAATTTCGGGCACTTCTGTTGAAAATTAGGAGATATTGGGATAGATGGTGGATGAGTATGGCTGCCTAATTTGACGTGGTGCGGCCACTAGGAATATTTTCTACTGGCAGGTTGTGTTTTACCTTCTTATATTAGTGAATGTGTGATTGCCTCATGTACTAAAGTGGAATGTCTTTGTTTTTAAATGGATTTGAGTTTTATGAATGAATTTTTTGTGCTCTTATATGATAATGAGTTGGCTATACATGTGGATCTTTATGGTGTGGAATGGTAGGATGTATGAATATGAATTGGTTTTTGTGGCAGTGGCTTGATAAGGAAGGGAAGACTCCGTTAATTGCAGCTTGCATGAACCCGGAGCTTTATAATGTTGCAAAGACCTTGGTTGAGTTGGGTGCCAACGTCAATGCTTATCGCCCTGGTAATGCAAGTTATATATGTAGCTAATGCCATGTGATTTACTGTTGTCAAGTTGCTTTTATTCTTTCTAGCATGTGGAAAATTTTCTCATACCTAGATTAAGTACATATTGGAGTTCCAGCATGTATTTTTGTAAAATGATTGACTTGAAGAAAGCTTTCTTACTTAATGAGTTTGTTTAGGCCGTCATGCAGGAACTCCTTTACATCATGCTGCAAAAAGAGGACTTGAACAAGCTGTCAAATTACTTCTGTCTCATGGAGGTGTGTTTTGTTAGCTGTTTTATTCATTTGGCAGTGGCATTCAAGATTTACGGTTCTGGAAGTGTTTGTCATACTTTATCTTCATTTAACTTGACTGATGAATTAATTATTGCATGTGTTTCAGCAAATGCACTAGTGATGAATGATGACTGTCAAACGCCACTTGATGTTGCTAGAAGCAAAGGGTTCAGCAATGTTGTCCGTGCAATAGAGGTATTTTAGCACATGCACAAGCATTTTCCTTTGTGTACATCTCATGAATATTACGATGTTGATTGTTGTTTTCTGATGCTGCTCAGAGCCATATCTGCTTGTTCTCTGGTTCCATGCGCGAGCTTTATGGTCCAGGATTTCTTGAACTACTTGCACCACAGTTACTGTCCAGAAAAGTGTGAGTTCAGTGTTCAGTTTGAGTAAATTATCTTGATTTTATAAGTATAATAATATTATCATTTTACATGAAAGAGGTACTTAGAGATCGGTTATTCAATGATTTTTCCATTTGATTTGCTGTGTACTGTGGAGTTTTTTATCGATGGTTTTATCAGTTTACTTGAAATAGTTTATTAGTTTTAATTTTTGTATCTGGTGGGATGGGGGAGGCAATTACAGTTCACTACCTCATGGCGTAGATACAAACCTCTGGCTTCATACCTTTTGCAGACTTGCTCTTGCTCTGGTCTCATTGATGTTTAGGTTTAGGGTCAAGCACAGTTGTCAGATTGAAGTGTGGCACCTTTGATCTGAATTTACTACAGAATAATCACATTACACTCTGTGATTTCTCAAGATAAAGATGTATTGTAGATGCGATCAAGAAGATCAAATGAGAGTGTTTATTGTATTATCGAGATCATCTGAGTTCTGTAAACTTGGTCTGTTGTTGTGGTGTGCGCTTTGGGTGTACCTTCATGAACTCCTTGGTTGAGTATGTGAAGTAGAAGTCTTCTAGAGATGGCTCGTGCTAGGAATGGTGGCATTGGGTGTTAACTATTGCATTTAGGTGTGCTTGTTCCTGCTTGTTGCATGTGGCAGTGAGAGTCTGACACAAGTGAGGGCCTAGTTGGTTTTAGATGCTTATTAAGTGGTGGTTCTGAGGTGTTACTCTGTCAGAACTTATTGATCTTTGATAAGGTTGAAGTGGCAGTTAACTAGTGTTACTCTTGTAAAGAAATGGATGCAATGGCAAAGATGGTTGAGACTGTGGATTCACAGGTTAGGTGCTCTTGGGAGGTTGGTAAAGGTTGTACTTTGGCCCATGTTCCTTGGGTAATTAGTGTTTATCTGGTTATTCTTTTCTTCTCTTTTGAGAATCAAGATCAATTTGTAATATTGATTTTTGAATACAGCAGGGCATGTTGAGTCATTGACAGGATTAGTGAATATAATTGCCCTTTTTGCTCGGATTTAATGCGATTTGTGGATGAACAAGATATAGGGCGCCTTCTCCCTGACGTTAACTTTTCTAAAGATGCCTGAAGAAAAGATACTTTTCAAAAGAAAAAAAAATAGCCAACATTTGTAGCATATTTAATTTCAAAGGTTTAAAAGCCATAAAGCCGTTTAGGAAAGCTCCTTGCAGACTGCTGATAAGTATTAGCTTTTCACAGCTTGAAATTAAGCTAAAAGGAGAAATGAAACTTAAAACGACACTTATATTAATTTGTTTGCTTTTGGGGAATTGGAGTACGCGTGTTCTTCATTTGATGCAAGTGCCTCATCATGAGTGACATGCTTTGTTTTTTTTATCTGGATAATTCTCTCTATTCTTGCTATATCTTTGAATGCTATGCCTTTCTTGACTTTTACTCGGTCATCTTAGTTATTACCTATTGCTGGATTTAAGAATTTTCTGAGTCTTGCTGGCTTAATTAAGTTATTGTCTTATTTTGTTGATTTTATAGCTGGGTGGTTGTTCTACCATGTGGTTCCCGGAGTCTTAAGAAGCCTTTCAAGTTGGAGCTTGCCATATATTCAAATGCACAGGTACCCTCCAATCTAATCAGTCAACCTACTGTAGGCCTCTTATTCATTTATGTTTCATCATATTATCTAACTTTTCTCTTAGTTATTCCAGCTCCTGTGTATTCTTAAACTTTTTATAAGATGGTGGAAAGCAGTGTTTGCTAAATTCTACAATTCAAACATAGTTGAGAAAAAAGAGAACAGTTATTGATCCTCCAACTACATGTGATTGCACATTTCTCAACTTTATACTCATACTTGTTGGTATTGTACAGATATATCTTCAGTTCTGATTTTGTTGCAAGTGCTCTTCTGCGGCTGTGCCAATTAAACCATTTTAGAAGTTTATTAGTTTCTTCTTTCCAATTTTCATGAAGCAAATACAATGATAAAGAGAACTTTCTTGTATTTTGTGTCATATTTGATATGATGAACTTTCGTATATGTTTCCCTGGAGAAGTTTGTCCTGATATATGAAGCATCCATTTCTTTTGCCAAGCAGACCACATTATTTCATGATATTTGTACAATGAGCTACAATTGCTATGTTTTAGAGGGACAATCACTACCTTGTTCTATGTGTTTCTGTAATTTTTGTGGGGATTAGCTCATTTTTGTTAAAAGGGATTCAACAAATTCTTATATAACAGTTATGCTGAATCTCTTTTCTTTTTGTCTGGTCAATTCATTCAATTTCCTTAATCCACAACCACATTAGAATTTAGGCCTTCACATCTTCATTCATTGCATTCTATCTACTCGAACGGTTATTGGTTTAGTTTTTTTAAATTATTGCTCCTCCCAAGAGGTGCATTGGCTGTTGCATTTTGGGTATGATCTCTTACTGATAAAAATTCTCTTTCCACGAGAAAAAACATGCATTAAATTCCTGCAATTAATATGTATCAGAATTTTGGTGTCCTAATCAACAGTAGTTCAAGGATTTCATCATGGAAACTTGCAAAAGGGAGTGAAAATCAAACCCCTTCCAGAGGCTGAGGCACTGAATTTGCTCATTTATGTTGCTTAAGACAGATATTCTGAACTGTGTTTCAAATCCTTAAGTATTATATTGTCATTGTGTTTCACTGACAATGCACTCTGATGCATGCATGATCAGGATGCTCAACCTCGGACAATTGTTGCTTTGTGGAAAGCCAATATGGAGGAACCTAACTTTAGCCAGTCTGATCCAACGGTCATCATAACTGGCAATGGCACTAGTAAATTCTCAATCACTTGAGCTAGATGTATTTTCTAATTTCGTAGCAAGTCCATAGATAGATAATTTTGGTTTATCTTCTGCCTAGTCCCAAGACGCTGGAGGAGGCGGCGAGGTATTACATACTCCCAAGTGGCTAGGAGTAAGTACATCTAATTTTAGACTGGCATGAAAAGAATGGGCATTTAGGATTTTTAGGAGATTTTGAAGATTGTAAACAGAAGAGTTGGACCATATCTCTGAGAGCTTATTTCTTTTTTTCCCCCCTTATCTAGGAATCAAATGATATTAGAGGAATTATGTCTGAGATTGCTTTTTGCATAGCATTTTATTTTGTGGTATGACAAGAGCAAGCAGACTGGTCTATTCTAGCTGTAGGCAGCAGTTGTAACTGAATGCTTGGAATCAATTCTGACTTTTTAGCTTCCATAAAGTCTACTTCTGATCATGTTTTAAATTAGGCTCCAAATGATTGTGTACCCAGTGTTCCTATATACCTCGAGTGACGGCTATCATAGTGGGCTTTGGTAGCCAGATGATAATTTTGAGCTAGTGGAAAATGGCTTATACTGGAATCTGACAAGTACTTTCCACCAAAGAAATGAAATTAACTAATATGTCTTCTACTGGAAAATACTTCTATTTGGTTGAGCGAACTCTAGAAGTGCCAAAAGAATGGAACCTTAGTTTGTCAAGATGTTAATGCTTACACTTCTAGGATGCTGAGCTTTCAGGTTTGCAAAACTCTGAAAAATGCCAAAACAATTGAACCATAGTTTGTCTTTATGTTAATATGCCTACCCTTGAGTGTGATAGTTAATCATACCTTTTGTATGATTGAAGGCATGGTGTTGTATACTTTGCTATAAGATTTGAGTAAAATATTGCCATGAAAAGTACAGTAAATCTTTTTAGATCCTACAAGACTGAGTAACGATATTCTAGTTTCTTAAAGGCAACTGCTTGGGGGGTCTGGAGGAGAGTTGTGGTGCTTATTTGGTTTTTGATAATTTTTCACAGTTATTGAATAATGAACCAACAAACAAATCTAATGATTACATCTTCTGTCCAATTACAGGGACACGCGTCAAACTTGCAGCTGCTAATGAAAGAGACAAGCAACAGTTGCAGTGGTTTTGCAATGCATGCAAAGGAATTCCGCAGGTCAGACAACTTCAATTGCTTATTCACTTAAACTAGAAAATTACTCTCCGTTCCATTGAAAATGTCATGCTTTCCATTTTGGTCTGTCCCAAAATGTTTGTCATTGCCAAAAATGGTTGTGAACTTTATCAATAATTTCCAATGCTTACCCTGTCTCACCAAACTAAAAAGTACGTATTATTGGGCCCAAAAGGTCTTCCATCAAGCAACTTTGTTGTTTAGTTGATTGATATGCACACAGCAACCATTTTGAAATGTTGCCTTGCGTGTCTTGATGCTCTAATTCTAATTGGAGTAAGCCATATGCCAACCAATAAAAATGTGGACCCAGCTGTCATGTTTTGTCCATCCATTCTCCACCTTTTATATTCAAACAAAAGGCAAAATGGAAAGCAAAGATGAATTCTTCAAAAGTTGGGAACTTTTCATAATAAGTTAAGAGTCCCGAAAAGCGTCAAGCTTTTTGGGACGAAGGGAGTATCTTCTTTGCATTGTAGTTGTCCCTAAACCAGGATGTACTATGAACCAATCAACTTTTTAGGACTCAAAGTCATGGGTTTGGGTGTTGTTGCCTCTTGCTCCTCGTCCCTCCTCCTCTGTCCCTCTGTTGCTCGTGAATTTTAATGCATATATGATGTATATGCACAAAGGAAGCAGAGGTTCCTTCCAAATATATATTTGACACTCCTTGAGAAGAGTATATTTGGCTAGTTAACTTTTTTTTTGGTTAGAAAATATCGTACTAATTAGTGGATTGGAAATTGAAATTTCAGGTTGTTCATCCAGCATTTCCTTTCAATACTCAAGTTAATGTTGCTCCAGCAACTGCCCCTCCGGAAGATGTGGAATTAGCTATGGCAATTGATGCCTCCCTACAGTCTGCTATGCGTCCACATCTGGGTCCTCACCTGGTATCTGGAGCAGATGCATCCACAAGTAGGACTAATTCTGAATGCATCACGGCTAATTGCGGAAGCTCCATTTCTGGGACAGCTCCACTGCCGAAGGGAGAAAAGCTTGGATATAAAGACCAGGAAACCAGTGCTAGTGGAGTTGTGATTCATCACAGCCAGATACAGAGTGACTCCTTAGGTGTCCAATCAACAGTACAGAACTCTGTGCAAGCCTCCTTTCCATCAGCTCCACCTGTTGCAGATTCAGCTGTAGATGATGGCCCAATTCACTACCCGTCAATTGACGCTAGTCCTCTTGATTTCTCTTCACCTCCTGTGGAGAGGGTAGATGCTAAACCAGAGGAAAGAAAAGATACAGGTGCTTCTTCCTCTTGTGTGATATGCTTGGATGCGCCTATTGAAGGAGCATGTATACCTTGTGGTCATATGGCTGGCTGCATGTCTTGTCTAAGTGAAATTAAAGCAAAAAAATGGGGTTGCCCTGTTTGTCGTGCGAAGATAGATCAAGTTGTACGCCTATATGCTGTTTAACTGTTCAAGTGGGATATGTTCATGCTGTAAATGGTGAGTTCTATCTCAGAGCATAACTTCTGATTTAATTTTCGTTCATCCAAGTATCAGTTATATGTTTGTTCATTGCTTTCATGCTGTCTAGAGAATTAACGGGCTCTCTTGAAAGCCTTTTCTTATTTGTCAATAAATTTGTCAGTATCGCAATTTTCTTTGGTGGCTTCCTTGTATTGGATGCAACTGTTTATGAAGTTACAAAGAATTTCCAGACCCTTTTTAAGTACTAAGATATGGAGTAGACAATATCAAAATGTGTAATCACCTTCTCAAAGCATGGAACTACACTAGTATGGCCAGAAACTGATAATTTGGTGCTACCAACTGAATTACTGTAGTCTTTGGAATTTGCTACCAGCCCCTTAAGCTTGCAAGAAATAGATTTACTTAAATTGACTAGTAAATGCACCATCAGTGAGGTTATTCTAATTCTTTTCATGGTACTGCAGATGGAAAGTATGAGATTGTATGAGAGAGACGGTCAACTACTTTGATGGATCCTTGCCGTTAAATTCCTGCTTCCTGTTACAGGAGAAGCAAAATAAGAGACAAGTTATGGTATTAGAACTTCCAACGTTCTGATACATCTTTATGTAATATATTGGACTTAAAGCAGATTTTGCGTTTTGTATCTTACATTGGTTGATGTGGCAAAAGTCGGTGTAAATGTGTCTGTGTAGGAAGAGTTAATATGAAATACAAATGTACTGTTGATGTCCTTTTCTTCTAATGTAAAGGTTCAGAACCAAAGTGGTTATATGTTACCCGAAGCTAAGTTTTTATATGTGCTTGAAGGCTGATGTGGCTTCCCAACTTGGCTTTGGCCCATCATCTCAGAAAAGTATGTATTATATTGTAAACATGATTGGTTAGTATGGAACTTGGAAAAATTAGAGCCAAGCTTTTGGTTCTTGTTGTAGCTTTTGACTTACTTTAGTTTGTTGCGTTGGACAAACTTGAGTGACAAATGGATTCTTTGGTGCAGGTGCTCTACAAAGAGAGATCTTTGGCATTGTAATTTTGCATCTATTTTCTTTCTGTGCTGCTTTCTTTCTGGCACAGGTCTTTCTGAACTTATAAACTGACTTAGGTTCTCAACTCTCCGTTAAGCAGAATGCAGATTGCATAATGGCCCTCCGTATCACACCCTTCCTAGCAGTTGGTACAACGTTTCAGTAAATCAACCTTCTGTTCAAGGCTGGCTCATCTCTTTGAAATCGAACGAAAAAGAAAGCATGTTGAAGCATTGGCAATGAAAGAAACAGAAGAATGGTAACTTGTGGTTAACTTAATGGCATGGCATGTTACACAAGAAGTACTTGGAATGGCTGCGCAGCTGCCCTAATGAACTGGAGATCTAAAGTATTTTTCCATTTGTAAAGTTGAAAGTCCTTTAAACTTTGTAACCAGAAAATTAGACAACAGTAGGATTTCCTACGTCTTCTCTCTTCTTCTGGTTTTCAAAAAATCAGATTGACTTCTAGCTCTCTTGCCTCCTGCTCTTGGAGCCCGTACATTATGCTGTTTAATCTCCCAGAACTTTGCTGAAGCTGAGAAATAAAAAGTAACAACTATTACTATGAGCATGCTAGTGCTCAAGTAAAGCTCAGAGAGCAAGTGAGGATATATCCCTAGGGTACAAGACAAAGATGAAAAAATAGTCCTACCATATGAAGTCCAGGCAAATGCTGATATAGATCTAGGCATTTTAAGGCCCAGCATTACAAGCTTAATATGTACTTTTCAGACTCTGTATACAAACAACTTTAAGGGACATAAAATAAGAGTACTAGTTTACATGAGCTTGGTTGGTACCTCAATTTGCTCACTTCCATGATTTCCAGGTTACCTACATTAGTCAAAACAGTATTAGATTTAGTTGGAATTAGGGACCCCGCATAGTTTATTGACCTACTTAGGTACAGACTATCAATATGACCAAAAAGAATAAACTTAGGATGAAACCCCAGTCTCCAATATGGGTCGAGGAAATAGGACAAAACAAACTGAACAAAGGACCGTAGTGTCCACAGCTAGTACATTTCTTGTCAGTGGCACGTAAATTTTCATCCGAGCTACAACTATATAAATAAATGTGCAAGCTGTTTTCACATGTTGTAGGTTAAAGAATTCATGTTTGGATTGCAATATTCTGGAGTTTTTGTAAAAAATATACTGTAGTGATTTGATATATGTGAGGTAAAAAGGTGATTGAAAAATGTGTTTATAAAAAATATAGAGATTTTTTAGTGAAAAATCCCTTTTCAAACAAGGCATTTGTTTTTAACCCTTCCCCCCCTCCCCTAATCCCTCCGTTCCTCCAAACCTGACAGTCAGTTTCGAATCCTAATATACTAGGCGGAGCAAGAAGTTCCTAGCCAATAGCTCCAACGGCTTTTGGTTAGGTTAAAGAACTAGTTTGTACTCCTATTATGTAAATTTCCTAGTTCTCCAAAAGAAAAGAAAAGGCGAGCATTAACATCTACATCAACAAATCTCTCCTTCCAAAAACTACTCTTTTTTTTGTTGGATTTGTTCTTTCATTTATTTCATATCCTTCTCCACTGTCTGTTGAAGCCTTATTTTCCTTGTCTTTTCTTTCTTTTTTTAAAGTTTAGGGAGGAGGTGGTTGGTATTACCAATTTTAGAGGCTGTTGGCCCTTTGCCAACATCTTACAAGGTTGATGCCATACCGGGGCATTTGGTTTATTACTCGACTTTCTTGTAGGTTTGAGCTTATTTGCCCAATGCTAATAACTATTGTATTGCAATAGTTCCAAACACCAATGAAGATGTTCAAAGAACATACAATATTAAACACTAAATTAATCTTGTCATAGGCAGCATAATGTCAATAAGAAGTACGGTTGTTAATCCATGTCACTTTTCTTTTTTCGAAAATTCCCAACCCATATTTCATTTTCTCTTCTTTTTTTTGGGAAATTAACTTCTTTTGATGGACTGATTTGCTAAGGTCAAGATTCCATCAACTTGGTAATAAAATCTCGAGAATTTTTTCATCTTTTGATTCAAGGATACTCTTACTCTGAATTGGAATCGTTGATCATTCCATCAAGTGCCACGCGTTAGATTTGCACCTTGATTTCCTCCTACATAAGTAAACGGAAGATTAGCAGCATAAGCTCTTACTTTAGGTGATTAATATGACTTTAAAGTTCATTACAACTTTAATTAAAGTAATGATCTTTTGCTTGCTATCCATTATATTCGATTTGCTTGTGCAATGGAATAATTATTGCCTTTTAATTACACTAGGTACAAACACGTTTGGATTTTTCACGCGCTGGATTGGAATGACCAAAATCAATTGATTAGCATGTCATATTTTCTTGAATATGATAGTTTAGGCTTTTTTTTTTCTTTTTTAGGATACAATTACAAAATATAATGAATGACAAGTATAATTCAATTCCTATTACCTCATACAACGTAAATCACCTTTATGGTTCTCTCGAACCTAGAAATTTGATGAAAATTTGAAATCCATTCAAATCGTTTGGTTGTTTAGATTGTTTGAGAAGCATTCGGATTCATAATTCAACAATTATCAGAATCCATTTTAAATATTACACAATAATTCGTGATTTACAAATTTAAATAGCTCCTAAATAATCTACATAATTAGAGGGATTTGAGAGAATTTTATTTATCTTTCGTCAAATCACTCAATTTAAACGCAGAAAAGTTATTAGTGATTAGAAAGAGGTACAAAATGTTGAAGTAAGACATCAAATGTTGCTGAAAAACCTGTCTCTTGCCTTGTACGCTTTATTGGATGCATGCCCATGGAGAAGGCACACATAAAAGTATATGCCTGTAAATGAATAACCCTCATGGTAAAAGTAAACAAAAAATGTTTTCGTACCTTAAAGTCTTTATCTAGCATTTGCTTTTGCTTTACATTTTTCAAGAGATGCATGCATTGAGGACAGCGTAAATGAATTTGCACATGGAAAATCCCAAATTTTAGAAACATCCGTCCAACTCTACATCCAAAAGATTTGACAAACAATGACAAGTACCAAGGCAAAACAGCCCCTTGACCTAAATTACCATTTGGTCCTTGTAGAATGTTTTTTCTTTTACCAGGGTTTTCCTTTTTTTTTTTTTTTTTTTGAGCTAGCTCACATGTTAATCTCATGTTAACATTACCTATACGACGTGTTTTTGTTCTTTTTTCTTTTTTCAATGATGCGCTTTTCTATGGATTAGCTTTGTTAAAATCATTAGGGGTAAAAAATTTAGGAAGAAGTGAAACACAACACTATAGTTTTGGGGACTGAAAGATGAAAAATGGAAGTTTAAGGAATGGTTTTTTTACGTTTTTCGTGAACACGTTTTTTAATTATTTTTTTATTTTAAATATATCAAATCGTTACAATACATTTTTTTTTTATTACAAAAGCTCATAAAAATAGCAATTCAAACGGGAGGTTAACCGATGGTTTTCACCTCTTTATTCTCAATTTTACACAGTTACCATATTAATATGCTTTTAGAACTTAATGGAAATGTTATAAAGTCATTATTAATTTATTATAGGATAGGTTTGTACATGACTGCCATAGGAACATATACAACCTGCTTTTTGATGCGATTATTTTTTCCTTAGATAGGGAAGACAATATGCCATGATACCCTCTCGTCCTAGGAAGGCAATAATCGTTCCACAAAGTAGTGTGCTAGAGCTCAACAAGTAGGCTTGAACCTATTAGCAAATTATTTTCTCCCAAAAAGAAAAGCATGTCTCACTCATAATTAGAAACTTCAACATACGAGTCGTACAAGGCAAAAAAAGGTGATTGGATTGTATTGGTCAAGATTTCTCTGGCATGTTAGCTTTTTTCTTTTGTTCAAATACTAGTATGCTAAACTTTCTTGGAGTTACGTAATTAGTATCATGATGAAGTTCATATAAAAGCTTTTACCTATAACTGTGTTTACTTGCAGCATGAATACAAGCCCCAAAAATAGAAGAATCCCCTGAGCAATTATATATGGCTATTAACAATTTCTAGTTCATTAATTCCATTTTTAGATTTAATGAACTTCCTCGTCTCGTTGCTAATGGCAAATTTGTTGCAGTTATTTACTGCAAAATTAGGCAGCATGCTAAGTTCAAAACCTGCAGTTGCATGCATGAACTACCTCGGAGGCCAAACCGCCAAGTACTTCACAGAGACTGTGAATACTAGACTGGAAAAAAAAATTTATCTTCTCGAGCCAATAACAAATGTACTATCAAACCTTTTCAAGTACTTTCAATTCCCAACAAATCCCACCGTAAAATTGACCACTGAAATTTCACTGTTGGATTACTCCAAACTTCCATTTGTAATTTATTTGTTTTTTCAGCAATCTTAATCAAAATTATATATACGTTCCTATTTGTAGTATATATATTACCATATCTATTACTACATAAAAGTATTTGATCTGCAAAGAATATATATATATATATATATGTATATGTATGTATGAACTTTACTGCAAGCACTAACAGCTTTGAGTTAAATCCGAAAGTCATTGTCGTGAGCGAAGACTATGTAGCTCAGCCACTCACCTGTGAAAGCAACAAGACGAGAATGATACAGATAGAGAACTTATCAACAAGGCATTCTATTTCAGCTTTCATATCAGAAGACAAGATTGGTTAATTAGGACCATTTTCAAGTAAAATACGCCATTGCCAGTAAGCAGCCCATGTGTAATGTGTTAACAAGATGAAAGAGAATTTGATGGTCAATTTCAACTTCTATATGCAGTAAAAAGAACTTCCAGATGCGGTAGTAATTTGAGTACATATTTTGATGAAGAAGCCAAAAGTAGCTAGGATTCAATTTTGATCGTCAACACTCACCAATCAAGATGTTAGGACATGTTTTGGCTAAAAAAAAAAAAAAGGGTTCACAAACAAGTAAAAATATTAAAAACACATTTAATCTACCTAAAAGCTTAAGACCCTGTTTGGATTGGTATTTTATGAGAAATTTTATGTTTGCTATGACTATTCCTTTTATATATTTTTCAATCATTTTTATTTTATTTTATATATATCACATCTTTAAAAAAAAGTACTATAGTTTTTTTTTTCCAAAATCTCGTCAAAAAATGCAATCCGAGCAACCTCTTCTTTTTTTCGATGATGATGACATAAAAAAATTCACAAACAACTAAGAAGCTAATTATAGTGCAAATGTACTTGGATTAACAAAATTATTACTTGGTTTAAAGATAGCACTTATACAATTTTGTCTTTTTTTTTTTTTAACAGAGGAGGATGGGATTTAAAAAGGAGGAAGGAAGGATTTTAATTGAGAATTTCTAATTCCTAGAACCTCAATCTTATAGAGACTAGTACTTATACTTCAATTTTTCTAAAATTTAATTAAAGAACCTCCAATCTTGAATATCTTTTTGTACATGAATACTCTAGGCCCGTGATAACATTGGTCCTCTTTGGATAGAAGATTATTTAGAATAAATTACGTAATTCTTTTTGCAACGTGATGTATAAGAAATAAAGAGATGATTGAAAAGATTAAAAAAAAGTATTAAAAAGGTATTTATGATACAAACAAATAATTTTTTGATAAATAATTCCTATCCAAACGCACATGATCCTCAAGAACATGGTCCTCCGCATTCCATGGAAAAAGATAGATGGTGATGATCTACATTGAAATGCATTTATCAGCACATATTATAGTTCTTTGACATTTTTGCTGTTTTGATGTATGTACATGGAAGTATGGAACTAACCATTCCTCAAAAAAAACAAAAACAAAAACAAAAAGGAACTAACCACTCGAAGGACATGTTCGTTATTTATGCATGGACTGAGCAACTCTTTGGACGAGCAGTTTAAATTGTTGTAGTACAACCCTTTTATAGGCTTTTCAATGTAGAATTTGACTGACTGTTTTTGAATTGCAGCAGAAACCAACCAAAGTTCATGCGAAGGGCATAAAATTTTCCCTCTGTACAAGACTAATCCCAGTACAACTTTTCCAGTAGTAAAATTTTCCTGAAAATTCATAAAAGAAAGTGTAACATAATTGCAAGAAAAAGTTTGCTTGCAATTATGGACCATTTGAAAACTAGTGTGGTTACATGGCTATAAAATTAGTGACTACTCTAGAAACCGCAAACAGAAGTTCAAGTTCAAGGATAGGATATCTTCCGATTGTGTTTTCCTATCAACAAAAGGTTCCTTCTTTAGTATGAAATTTCATTTAAATCAAGAAAGTTTTAAAGTCCCATTTGGACTGCTATTTTTAGGTGCGATAGCGATTTAATGTATATAAGGTAAAAAAATAAATGAAAAATGTTTTGACAACAAACGTAAAAATTTTTCGACAGAAAATCACAATCCAAACAAACAAGGTACTCTATTTCAATAAACACGATTTTCTGAATTCAATAAACACGATTGCACTCTATTTTGAAGGAGTTATTAGTAGCCTAAATTTTTACTAATTAGTAAGCGTTCTTTGCAGCTTCTTAATCTTTTCTTCTTCTTTTTTGTTTTTTCCCTTTTGTTTTGACAAAATATTATTGAAAATGAAAAAAAGATAGGAAAGAGAAACCATGAAGGGCAAAATTTAAACCCTTGTCTAATACTAGAATAAACGCCACTTAACTGCTTACTCTTTAAGATTGTATAAACTAGAAAAGCAAATCAGAGCAGTGGTGTAAATGTTAAATAATTGAGGACATTTTGGTCATTTCAGTAAAGGAATTGTCAATCAATGCAAAAGGTTGATTGGCGAAGAAACAAAATCATGTTATTCCCTCAAATTTTTAACTCTATATCTTTTTCCTGTCTCAATCTATCACTTCCACCTTACTGTCAACCTCTTTCTATTTCCACAAAAGCCCTAACCTGGTCCCTTCAGACTTACCATTTACCATTATTCACTACTCTTTCTTTCTTCTCTCTCAGTACTGTCTCTCTCTCTCTCTCTCTCTCTCTGAGCACATCCACAGACACAGATGAAGAGAACTACAGTTGCTCCCCCTTTTCTAGGAAAAATATCAGCCAATCTCTTCCAACGTTTTCAGAAAACAAAGCCATAAAAGCCAACCAAGCATCATAAAAACCTTTCAAGTTTTCTAGGATTGATCAAACAAAGCTTCAAAAGAAGCAAATCTAAAAAGAAAGATTTGCCCCTCCCTACTAAGTAAGTGTCTTTCTTCCCTTCTCTCTCTCTCTCCATCGCTCAAATTTCATCATCCCACTATCATCAAATCACCTTCTTCGACTTCAGTACTCCCTTCTGTCCAAGCCCTTCATGGCCAACATGGAAATCAAGTAGAATTCATTCATGATCAGAAAACCCTTTACTCATCTCAGCTCAGATTAACTTTTTTTTTTTCACTCAAATCTGAACTATACCTTTCCTTGATACCCTAAAACATGGATTCAACTCAAGAAGTGGATTCAATACATGGAGCTGCAGACAGCACAAGCCTGACTAGTATGACAATAAGCAGCCCCTCCACCAATAACACCAGCACTATGATGATGATAGCTTCACCAACACCAGCATCATCTTCAGCTGCATCTCCAACAACTCTAAGCCGATACGAGAACCAAAAGCGTCGAGATTGGAACACTTTTGGCCAGTATCTCAAGAATCACAGGCCTCCCCTCTCCCTCTCTCGCTGCAGTGGCGCTCACGTTCTTGAGTTCCTCAGATACTTGGACCAATTTGGGAAAACCAAAGTTCACACTCAACTTTGCCCGTTTTTCGGGCATCCAAACCCCCCATCTCCATGCCCTTGTCCTCTAAGGCAAGCTTGGGGAAGCCTTGATGCTCTCATTGGACGTCTGCGAGCTGCTTATGAGGAGAATGGAGGCAAGCCTGAGACGAACCCTTTTGGGGCTCGAGCTGTTAGGCTATATTTACGTGAAGTTCGTGATTCGCAGGCGAAAGCGAGGGGGATCAGCTACGAGAAGAAGAAGAGAAAGCGCCCGCAGCAGCAACAGCAGCAAGCATTGCCACCACCAAGCTCAAGCTGATAGAGAATGGCTTGCCAGCTAGCTAGCTGGCTTGCAGTCTTTGCAAGATGTTCAAAACATGCACGAGATTTTGATGATCAAAAATCTCACCTTCAAGTAATTCTTAGTACTATTATTATTGTCAAGTTCCTAAGTACTTCTACTACTTCAATGCTCCCTCTTTCCGTATCTGAGTCCCCCAGCCCCACCAACTGGTTTCAATCTGCAGAAACAATGCTTTAGTATTGCAAAAGTTGGAGTCTGTGCTGCTGGATACTGCTTATTTATGATTCAGACTACTGCAAAGTGATACTTTTAGTGGTAACTGAAATGGTCTATTATGGTTAAGATCGTTATCATGCATCGATCAATGGAGTGGATCAGTTAAAGCAGATGTGAGTAGAACTGATAGAATATATGCTCGCTACTTGCAGTTACTTGTGTTGTTAGATCTACTACAAGAGTTTGATTGTGCAAAAAATATGGTGGTTGGTATTTGTCTGAAGAACCATTTATTGCAAGTGCTGTATTTGCATATCAGGTTCAATGTCTTTTTTCCAGATATGTTATGCTTTTGTTTCTTTGGCGTATGGGAATTGGCAAATCAACCAGATACTATAGGGAAAGGATGTATGACTTTGCAAAGATCACATGTCAGCTTTGTCTAGCACTAGTCTGTCTTTGGTAGCACAAATAGGAGTGGGCTTTTTTTATCTCATTTTTCCTCTTTTGCATACTTGTGCTTTGCTTTGCTGTGTAGACTCTCTGGAAATTAAACAGAAAACTCAGATGTGGTCTGATTTTCAATATTTTTGAACAATGCAAATACTCAACTACTGAAAATTTTTCGGCCCATATTATAACAATTTGCCTGAGGTTGACAAAATATATTATATTGTTGCTTGTTGTATGGCACTAGAAATTGCAAATTGAACATTTGGTTTTATTGGGGATAATGAGATGCTAAGAGCATTTTCCTCTTTGACCATTTTGATCTATGCACACAATTTTTACTTCGACATCCTCAAGGACTAAGGAAACTTGGTGTGTGGCCTAATTAAATAGGTGGAAATCCATCACACATCTCACTGTTTGTGTCATGTCAGTCTGAAATGTTCCCCAAATGGGAGATAACATTAAATTAGTCAAGTACATCACATGAACTCTTGTAACAGTGAATTTTAGTTGGGTTTTTTTTATAGATAGTGGGTTCTTGTATTCAACTTCAGCCAATTTTAGAAATAAGACAAAATGTAAATCTAGGCCACAGTGATCATGCTGTGCTGACATGCAAGAAATCAAATGTTGCCAATAGCTCAAAACTAGTGAAATTCTCCTTTGGAAGGCATTATACTAGGCATGGTCACAGAGTTTCCTTGATTGGTTTGATGCATTGCTACCTGCATAATTCCTTTTGGATCACCTTTTGTTTCTTTTTCCCTGTTTCATTCTGGTGAATTCCTCCACACACAATATGAAATATGCATCTCAAATTTGTTTTCCATTAGTTGTTGTTAATCATTGTTTGTGGTTGTGGCTTGGATTGAAATATAAGTCATAGATCCTATTGCTCTACAATATTTTATAGGTGCTACTAGATGCCAAAGGAAAAATCGATTGCCACTAACAAAAATTTTTAGATTGATATTGTAGGGTAACATGAAAATCTTTTTTTATAAATGAAGGGACCCATAAACTGGAAGCAAGAAGATAGAAGGTCTGACTAAATGACATTTTTCTGTTGATACCATGAATTTTTAAACCAATTGTTAGCAGTGGGCTTACTGTACCTGTCAATAAGATTTCCCTTTCGACTAAAAATATAATATTTCATTCGAGTTGGTTATCATGGTGCATCATGCAATTTACATTTGTCGGTTATTGTTGCATCTGAAGCTTGAATCTCTTGATCCCTAGCTACTAGGCATCCCTACAACTTTTAAATGTCGCTAGAAAAAGTTTAATATGCTTAAGCTCACCCAAAGGCACCAAGGTTCTAGGCTTTTAGTTGTATATAGCAAGGAACATGGCATTTCTTGGTTCTAGGCTTTTAGTTTTGATGAGCTAGCATGAATGCATTGGGGAAATCGTATGTTTTAGTTCTGAAGTTTATAGCAAGAATGTGCAAGAGGTCTTGCACCCTAATATAACCATATGCCTGCTCTAAATATGAGGAGGAGGTCAACGTTCCAAAGATGAATAATACATCTTTAGACCTTAATTAGATCTTTATTAACTCAATGCACAGTCACGTTACAATTCAGATATGATCTGCATGAAAAATAATAAAATACCATATGGAGAATGCATCTTCCCTTTCCTCCTCCTAATCAAATTTCGGTGCAGATTTAGATAACATATAGTTGAGCGCTCTAAACATATGTTCTTGGATCGCTTTTAGATAACTTTTTGTTTTCCAATTGTGGTTTTCATACGTGGGAGTGGAATATTTATATTTTAGAGAATCCTTTTTGTTTCTTCTCTGGCGGCTGTTGAGACACGCATGCAAGTTGATTAGAATCGCAGATTACGGCCTTTTATATTGGTTCATAGGCGTCTAATTACTGCTATGTATTCATTTTTAGATGTTATGCATGTGCTTGCTGTAGGATTTTTTTGTAGATAGAAGACTCTAAAGAAGCGATGCTCGAGGTGCTATTGTATAATCTAATGAATAGTTTACTGGTTCGGACAATGATTGTTTGAGAAGATCTACCACATCATTAGGAGTTAATCAAGATTATCCTTCTGGAATATGGCATTGATTATTGGATAACTATAAATGTAAGCCTCCAATTAGCTCGGTGAAGTCTGGCTAATCATTTGTTTGTGGCTGAATAAAGAAGGGGGGGGAAAAATCAAGGTGGACAGTAGATTGAACGCAATATTAGGCTGGGACTAAGCCATTCCTATCCCATTCTTTCTTGCATTTGGATATTTGTGCTTGTCCATTTGTCCATTTATTCCTTCTTTGGCTATGTCTGCTATGTTGCTAGGTACCATACTGGTAGCTGAATTTCTTTATACATCCCTGCATGTGCCAAAAAATATATGCCCTAATTCCCATTTCATTGACCATTTCTGCTCCCTATCTAGGTTCATTTTGTCTTAAGTACTAAATATTACACGACCTAAGACCTACTTGGGGACATTGGATACATTTATTGTAGTATGTTATTTAGACGTGAATATGGATGGTGGATGGTGTTCTCCACTCTCTCATCACTAGGGCTTTAATTGCATTGAGCAGAAATTTTTTATACTTAACATGGACTCTTTAGGGTTTTCCCTTTGCCAACCCAAGACAAGGTTGCCATTTCAGAAATTTTTTGCCATGGAGGTAGGAAGAGAAATTTAAAAAAAAAAAAAAAAAACCCTTTTTTTGTCTTGGTCGACTAGTAAGTAGCAATAATAAATAGCTTTGCACATTTAAGCCCCTGTGCTTGAGCTCTGCATTGCATTATATGGTAGCTAATTAGTGATTTGGTTGAAATTGGCAGCCATTATACTAAATAGCTTTGTACAAGAGACGGTAATTTTTTTTTTCTGCAAAAACTTCCAGCAACTCTACAAAAATGCGATCTAAACGAGTTGTCAATCAATGGGCAATTTACCCATCTCCTTTTTGTCCTAACCAAAAAAAAAAAAAAAAAAAAAAAGAGCAAGGGAGAATAGCAGTAAAATTCTGGTACAAAAGTCTTACCGTAATATTTGACTAATGGAGTCCTCGAGTTTTGTCCTCTATGTTCCACCAGACATGGTATACAAACGCGAAAAAATGGCAGTTGGATTTCATATCCCTCTTATTGTCCTTGCTACCTGGCTACTCGACTAGACCTCATCAGTTGATTTGACAGGGCCTATGTATAAATAAATAAATTTGCAACTCAGTGGTTGAGTGGCTTTTGTTCAATTAATTTTTTTTGGGAGATAGAAATTTATGTCTGTCATTATTGAATTCCATGTCGGAGGGTAGTGTGCAGAAATACATTGGCCCTCTGCATGTCTGCCTTTTCTAAAAAGAGAATCTGCAAATTTTTGTTATTTTCTGGTGAATGGGTTGTCCTTTTAAGATTTAATTGATTTGGCTTTGTTTGGATATCAATTTTTTAAAATAACATTTTACTTGTATCATAAACACATTTTTTAATTCATCTTTTTATATTTTGAATCACCTTTTTATCTTACATACATCACATCATAAAAAAAATTATAATGATTATTTCAAATAATACTCTATTCAAACAAATTCCAAAACAAGGAAGAAAATACTAGTGTAGAAAAAAATTCTACTAATAGGGAAGGAGTGAGACTTAAGAAGCGAGAAGAATAAGGAGAATTTGGAAACAAAGTACTAGAGTAGTGATATATAAGAGGAAACCAGAAAGTGCGCTTGAACAGGAGATTATTTAAAAGAATTATTGTAATAATTTTTGTAATGTAATGTATGTAAAATAAAAAAATTGTTCAAAATATAAAAACTTGATTGGGAATTGTAATTGTAATGCAAGTAAAATTTTGCGAAAAAAAGTTACCATCCAAACTCACAATCATTGCAGTCAAAATAAGATATTTTACCGGGAAAATTAAACACTATATATTTCCTCCTTAATGTTCTCGCCACATTAGTAATATCTGTAACAAAACACAAGCCATTTTTTATATATCTCACTCAGGCCAAAGTGTGGTGATTCCTTTTTTAAACCCAATTTTCTGATTTTGAGGGTAAGTATGAGCCAAATCTAGGTAGAGATCAAGTTCTTCAAGTTAATTTTTTAACGACTTTGTGTTGGAGTACTTATTTTCATTGGTAACAAGCTTTGAGAAATTGGATAGTCTACGTTCAACAATTATAGAGTAATGGAAAGGTACAGTGACCTATATAAGCACGGTTAAGGAGACTAATAAGTAGCTAAAAGCATTCTTTCCGCAGGCGGAACTCGATTTCTTGATATTTATTTTTAAAAAATCAGCACATTGGAATTGTCTTTTAGTACTTTAACATATTGTATTCATATCATTTTATTAAGTTTCTAAAACAAAAAGAGAAATGCATATGCTTTTAATACTACTGTTCTCAGGAAAACAATAATGGCTTTGTTTGGATATTAATTTTTTTTAAATAATATTTCGCTTGTATCATAAACATATTTTTTAATTCATCTTTTTATATTTCTAATCACTGTTTTATCTCACATACATCACATTACAAAAAGTTATTTCAAATAATACTCTATTCAAATAATATGGCTTTGTTTGGATGTAATTTATGCAATATTATAACAAATCATATTGTAAATAATGGTATTTAATGTCCTCCAAAGAGCTTCTTCAATTAGATGAAGGTGGTGTTAGTGTTACTTTCAAAGCTAGAAATGATGTTGGCTTCAAAGGTTTTTCTTTGTTGTGCTAGTTTTCTTGGGCAAAAAGAGTATTTTATTGATTTTTCATGAACTAGTGAAATAAGAATTCTTTAATGTTGTTTACATTTCTATTATATAAAGGAAAATGATTAAATTACAGCCCATAGCTTCCTTTAAGTTACTGACAACTCTTGACCATTGATTGCATTTAGTCGGATTGGGGCATAAAAGGCTACTAGTTTGTCCAGTTAAAATGTGGAACAAAGAGTCTTACATTTGTGCCCTTCCTCAACTTCGAAATTCTCAACATGCCTCTTTTCCAAACCTCTCAATTAGCCACCATCTCTGCCACTTCTATGTTGCATAAGCCGGCCAAATTTCATGAACTTTTTTTGTTTTCCTTTGAGGTACAAATTCCATGACTTTATGCACAGTTTAGAAACCAAATTAACAGTTGAAAAATCTCATGATTCAAGAGAACTCCTCAATTGATCAAATGCTTCCATCTCAAAATCACTTTTTTTCCCTCAAAGCACAAATGCACAATAACTCCATTCATCACACCCTGCATATGAAACCAATGAAGGCAGAGATTTGACATGAAAGACATAATTAATATCAAATTTAGAATGAGAAGAAGAAAATAGAGGCAACCATTTGGTGTTTTGAGGGGGAGAGGGGGGGTTGTGGAGTGACAATAGAACATGGGGGATTTGAACTTGGAGGAGAGTAGGAAAAGATTGGTACGAGAAAACTGAAAAGTGGCAGACGCAAGAAAAATGGAGACAATAATGGTATGACTTGGGGTTGCAAGAAGGAGAGGACTTGAAGCTTGGAGGCTGAGGGGGGAATGGGGTGGGATTGGTCTATTTTTTGATTGATAAAACTATTAGGTCCTATTCAAAATATTAAAAACCGATAAAACAGGCATCAACAAGAATCTCTAACAGTGAAGTCACATACGTTTGTAACGTTAGAATAGTCGTATTTAAAAAAAAAAAAACCCTAAAACTCGTCTCATAGGCAAAAGTGCTGGATTATGTGAAAAAGAATTGTCCACCACAAGCGTTACGCGTCAAATATGCTACTAGAAAATTAAGGGAAAAAAAAAAACAACCAAAGTCGCACATCTTGCAGAAATTTGTAAGGCCATGTGAATAGTTGCATTACCCAATAATGCTTATTTATTCACGATTAGGGGCAAAACTTGTGAAGTTAAAAGAATTGAGATATCTCATGAGAAGGTACTGATTGTTGCTTTCTACCAACTCCTATCCTAAAAGAAAATTTTGGACATATACAAGCAGAACACAAGGTATATAGGGTGCTTGTCAACTTTAATAATTAGGACCAGGAGGTACTTCAATTTATAATTTCAATTCTCGAAAGATGTCATGATATTTTTTACCCATCTTTTTGTGTAAGAAGCCGAGGAAATACGTCAAGGGTAAATAACAAAAGTTTTGCCTCCCTCCACCTAATAGGATATTTAAAGATCAAATGATAGAACACCCCAGATTCCTGGACTTAAAAAGTCATTCTTTTGGATATCATCATGAAGCATTATGGCTTGTCTACTAGAAAAATGTTCCTAGGGGCTAAAACACTTCCTACAGAAGATTTATACGTAAAGTTTCATGCTAATAACACCAGCTCTTTCCTTTGAGAAGACTGGCTTGTTTCTCTACTCAATAAAGAAGATGATGATGAAATGACTTGTTGCTTCTCGACGAAATAGTTCCCTTTGGTATATTTTTGGTTTTTTTTTAGCACATCTTGCATGCAATGGCGACAAGATAATGATGGTTGATTTCAAACATAAACTCATATCCAAACACACTCATGACAAGTTTTATATCATCAAACATAAATCATAATGACCACTCATGACAGGATAATGATGGTTGATTTCAAGGCACTTTGGTGTGATGGTTGATTTCAAGGAATCTTTGGTACAATGGGCATATGAATTTGAACAATTCATGTGTTGTACTTAGTATATTTTTCCTGCTACATTTTGTTAAGCATCACCTTGTAACACAATTTATCGTGCAAATCTAGGTGCACTTTCTCTAACACTAAGCTACAAGTTGCATTTTTCTGATGACCAAAAAAAAAAAAAAAATTCATACTTTACTCCCAATTCTGCTATTTCCAAAGGCGTTCATTTGGAACCTCATGGATAATAGTACGTCATAGCAGCATCCTTCAATAATAGTGACTCCATTTTTCACAGGCTCGTATTCATCTGGTTATTGACAATGGCCTCAATCAACATTTAACTAAAAAATTGTTTCAACCTATATAAGCATAATTGACTTCTTAGGAAGAGATTAACTTAAAGCAGATCACTAGCTGATTACTACAGGTAAAATCGCCCATGTTAAAAAAGAAAAAGAAAAAAATCATCCACGTACAGACATTGCGTTGAATGCGTAAAGTACAAAAGTGAAGCACATACAGCAGTAGTAGTAGTACTTCAAATGGAAAGCAAAATAGGTGAACGTGTAAACTAAGGCAACTAGTCAGTTCAATTGCTTTATGAATTATTTTTAGAAAGACGAGATTAGCTTTGAGTATGAAAAGGTATTTGGTTCATGTCCCACAGAATACCAATATATCAGTTGTAATTTGCTTTTCTTAAGATTCTTCTAATTATGTTATAAAAATATCGAAGATTCGCTTTTTTCCATAAATTGTACTGATACAAAACTGCTATGTCAAAAACACCATTTTGACATAGTGTGAGTTTTCTCCTAAATTCAAAACTATGAATTTTGTTTGTTTTGTAATAAAGTTTCTCCTAAGTTTTCTTAATGATAGTTTTCTATTCCTCATAAAAATTCCTAGTGTGAATTTTCTATTCTTTTAGAGATTCCTATGGAGATTTTATATTTGTTTTCTAATTATATTGTTAGATCTAAATTTATTTCAGATCTAGTTGTTAGCTCTGAAATTTTTTTAGATCTTGAATCTATTTTAACAGATTTCATCATCGTTATTGGAGTTTAAAACCGTTAATTAGCAGATATGACGACTGCAATATATACAGAAGGGAGTTGTAGTGATTCATCTATTAGAAGACAATTATAAAATTTCTTGTACTTTTCAGATCTATTGATAATTTTTCAAATCTATTGTATTTGTTAAATTGTAGATTTATAATTTTGATAGCATGTTTAACCTACCATCAAGGTAGTATTGTAAATTAAATCATGTAGGACGATTTCCAACAATCTGTCAATGAAATTTGCTTTTATGAAAAAAAAACGGTCAAGAACATTGCTCTGGTAATGCATTTCTCTTTGAACCCAAAAACTCTAAGTCCTTAAACCTCAATTTTGGCTATTAGATTAATGCCTCATCAGCAAACTAATTATTAAGTTTCCAAATAAATAAATAAAAAGATTAACTTTTTATGCATTGATAGTATATTGATTTTTTCACACTAGCAATTTATTATGTATGCTATGTGTATGATTTGAATTTTAAATTTGAATTCATGTTATACGGCATAATCTAAATCTGTTAATGTTAAAAAAAATATATACACTAACAGTGTAAAAAAAAAGTTATAAATAAATAAAACCACATTATTGTTATTCCATACTTGATCATATCAAATATTTAGTCTTCTTAAGATAATAATGGCTAAACGGAACCTGATGAGTTCAGGAACCAATTGAACCAGACGAATTCAGGAACAAGTAAACCTACTCGAGGAGCAAATCAAAACGACCTGAACTAGTAAAAGCCCTGAAATACTACTAACTAATTGTATAAAAATTCATTAACTTATTGAGATCCTTTATGTTACCAAAGTATGATAAAAACTAGTTGATGTCCTCTCAATTTCAATATAAGATTTTGAATTTGTTAGAATTAAAAATAGTCACCGGGCCCAAGGAATTTCCAACTCATATGTAAAAACACCAAGAACAATTCATGGAAAAGTACTATAGGCTGCAAAATATCATAAGAATAAGTTTCATTTGGATTGCGAGTTTTCTTGAAATATTCTCTTGACAAATTTTCTAACTCACATGCGTCGCATCGTTACAGTAAATTTTTTTTATAAAAATTGCTAAACATTTTAATCCAAACAGATACTTGTCTGGATCGCTATTTTCAGGAGTTTTTATAGAAAAGCATACTATAACAATTTGACGTATGTAAAATAAAAAAGTGATTAAAAATATGTTCACGAAACTACAATCCAAACCCTTATATGAATTAGCTGTTTTTGAAAAACTTTATTGTAACAGAGTTTTTAGAGTATATTTTTAGAAAATATTTTAAAATATTTAAGAGTAGTAGAGTTTTTAAAATATATTTTGGGATATTTTTTAAATATTAAAAAATTTTAAACTACTTTTTAGAATATTTTTTAAAAATTTGTATAATATTTAAAAAATTAATTTTTAAAAAACGGAAGGATCCAAATAGAGTTGGTTGGAGGTACTTGATGTTGTATTTCGGTGCAGTAGTACTAATAATAATCTAATAGTACACACACAAGCAAGTAGTGTTAATAGTTACAAACAGTAGAATCAGTCATTGTCATCAACTTTTTCTCAGCCATAAGCACAAAAAGAATCTGAAATCCAAAAATTTTTTTGTCAAAAAAGAAAAGGGTACGAGAATCCTTCTGCAATCACTCAACCAGTCAATAAAATTAAATATGCTTGCAGTCCGGACCGGTCCAGTCCAGTCCAGTTAGAGTCGAAGAATTGGGAGTTGCTGACCCTCTCGATTTGACATAAAGTTACTTTTGGGCCCACTCCCCCTGCCCACACGCACGTGGTTGTCTGTCTCTCTTGTCGGCCCATTTGGATTTCGCAAGATCCCCCACCCCACCGCCACCCTCCCAAAAAACCCCTCTTTTCGTCTTTTTCCCCGTCATAGTAGTTGCCCTTTTGGCTATTTAGTGGCTCTATTAACTGGGTAAGCACTCACATTAACTAATGATTAATTTTTTACCACACCTGTAAAATATTTTTGTGCTCACTTCATCCAAACTTGGAATTTTCTTTTTGTATATATATGCCATACTATGATGCCTTGCTCTTAAAAGTAGAATCGTTATCTTCAACTGACAAATTTTTCTTTAACGCCCCACTTCTCTTTATACCCTTTTTATTTTCAATTATCAAGCACAGAATTTAAATTTTAAATCTGAAAGTAAAAAAGACTCGAAAAACTCTTTCTCGATCACTGAAGAGAAATACATTCAAATGTATTAACTAAAAAAATAATTTTGTATTGATAGTTTAGTATACTATTAATATATTAACTAATTTACTGCCTGCGTAAGCTTTCTTGTCTGTATTACTAGGTGTTAACTAATTTAAGCACCTAAATTTTCCAGTAATAATTAAAAGAGTTTGAGGTGCATAATTTATTCAAATACTAACAGGACTGAATGCGGTGTGGGCTTAATGCTAGTCCCTCCATTCCAATTTATTTATTGTGTTTCAAGAATTCAAATTTTTAATAAAATAATATGTGTTTGGGTAGAAGTTATTTGCCAAAAAATTATTTACTGGAATCACAAACACATTTTTAATACATTTTTCTATCTTTTCAACCACTTTTTTTGTCTCACATACAATCATATTGCAAAAAAAATGCTATAGTAATTATTCCAAATAATATTTTGGTTGTCATGTTTATACTTCTCTTTTTAATTTTATCTTCAAAGATTCAAATTATGAATTTGACTTGGCATGCATATAATTAAAGAAATGAACAATATTGAAAAAAAAAGACTAAAATGAGTTTGAATTTTCTTAACAGGGCAAATATTTTGGGATATCTTAAAATAAAAAGTACGATACTTTCACTAGGATGAAGAAAATATCACACAAAACCTAGACCAAATTGTTTATGTTTTATCACTATATGTGTCTAGGGTTGCAAATGAGTCAAATTTAGTTGACATTTGACCTAATCGAATTTAGTGTCAGCTCAATTTTATCAAGTTTGAACTCGAACTTGAGTTCGACGAGCTTTCAATATAAAATTCAAGTTTGAGTTTAACCTCAAATTCAAGCCTAATCGAGTTCGAACTCAAATTTAAAAAGTAAAAATTATTATTTTACTTTTAGAAAAATAAATAATATATTTAATTTTTCTTAATAAATAATAAAAAATAGAAACATATATATAATTTTACTATTAAAATAATATATATACATGTGTGTATATATATATGAAATCAGTTCACAACGAATTAAGTTTCTCTATGCTTGATTTGAGTTCAAGAGCTCAATTTAATCGAGTTTTGTTAATTTAATTTGAGTCGAGTTTTGATCGAATCGACTCACGAGCACTCGCGAACAGTTTGATTCGTTTGTAATTGTATATGTGCCTGAACAAAGGAATTTTGGGGGTGCATTTTTTAATTGGGATGGGGGGTAATGGTAGCAATTATTTGAATAGATAGATTTCTGCTAGAATAATGTGGGATAAAAATCGGAAAACGCCGGTTTGTCCGGTCTAAAGGGTGAGCTAAATGCCATGCGGTCAGATCTTGACTAAGAGTTTGTGTTGTCAGCCTTCAGCCCTTGATGTGGACCATACAAAAGGCCCTGTCTTGTCTGCGTCAATCATCAATCATCTCCCTCCGTTTTTCTTTTTTTTTTTTCCCCACTTTTACTGCCTCCCTACACAAACTGCTGCTGCTGTTATCCTCTTGCCAGCAGAATCCTATATTGTGCTTCTCATTCCCAAGCATTCAAGCCTTCCTCCCCCCACACAATCTACCATTTATTTTAACTAATTATAAATTATAATTTTGAATAATTAGTTTTCTGATGTATGTCTTCGTTTGCTTTTCAGATTATAGATTTTTTTAATAACTAAAAAATTTAAATTCATAATCAACCAAATGGTAGATTTTGTTAATTCTGATTATTATCTATAGTCAAATTTTACAAAATTCAAAGCAAATGAGAATAAGGCCTAAGTCAGTACTTAAGCTTAAAGGGAAACAAAATATGGTCATAGATAGCAGTAAAATTGTATCAGGAAAGTGCAGAATGATCAACTAACATGATGGTCATCCAAGTATTCATGCAAAAAGAAACGAGTTTTTTTTTTTAACCAAGTGGACTTTTGTAGCTTTATGGACCTTAATGTGTAGGACGATCCAGTGTATTGGTCCTTAATCCATAGGACTAACTAGACACATGGCAATATTGGATTGTCACATAAATTTTTTTTTTTTTTTGTTAAATGAGAGGTTTTGAATTCAGAACTTCCTAATTATAATTTCTTTCACTTTATCATCCAATTCAGCCTTCTCTTGAATTATCACGTAATTTGAGTATCGTCAGATTGAATTAACTTCCTATAAAACTGTGTTACGCCAGTACGAACAAAGAAAATGAATTATGTTAAAGCAATGCATCATGGAAAAATAAATTCTTGGATCATTGTCAACTTATCTTATTGGATAGACAATCGCACTCCTTTAATGAAACTTTTAAGCATGATTTAAGGGGTAGTACGAAATTACTAATTCAAAATTTGTGAGCCAAATTACCCCTTTGCAATTTCTTTGATTTGCAAATCACTTCTCTATCTTCCAACGCAAATCATCTTCCTGATTGAGTTGAAAACAGAAACAAAAAAGGGGTCTTCTTTGATTTCAATTTTGTCAAAAATCCACATCATTGACCCACATCTAAATCGTCCGTGTTTTCTGCCCAAATTTGTCGGCCAGTGTAGCCTTTGGGTAGCTCAGAGGCCCAAAGGGCCAGAAGCTTGGGACATCGAATCTAGTCAAATTCTAGAGGTAGTGATCCACGACGGCTAGATTACCTTGTTACAGTCCAAGTCAGCGAAAAATGTTGGCATTTCTTTGATCCACTATCCTTTTCAGGCTCATCTATGAGCCCAATTACCAAACCAGCTTCTTGAAACTACAGATATTCCTTCACATCGAGTTAGCCCAACCTTTTGATATTGGGCATAAAAGCCGGTAGTCCACAGAAGCTTGCCGTCAACAAGTCACCGACAACTTGTAAGTACCCCCAGCCAATTATTAGCTAATACCGCGTGATTCCTTTGCTTTTTTTTTTTTTTTATATACTATCAGTGTGTATACTATTGAATTGAATGCACAACACATATAGAAAATTTAGATTTTAAATTCAAAATTTAAATTATGTGTCATATATTCAATTGTAAAAATATATACACTGACATATTAACATTATGTGTCATACATCAAATTGTGAAAATGTATACATTGTTAATATATCAAAAATTAATCCCTTCTTTTTTCATTGCAATTTATCTATTTCACATTTAACACTGCCAAAATGTGGTATAAGGCATGGGGGGGGGGAGAGATACAGTATAGTTTTATAAGTGAAAATTTTTCATAAAAAAAAGGTTAAATTTATTTAGTTTGATTGACAAAAACTAGTACCCTTTTTTCCCAATAAATGACGGATAACTTTTCTATACACTCAGTATATAATTTTTTTATACAAGCAAATTTAGATCATGCTACGTAAGATTTGAAATTCAAATGATGCACATGTGTCATACATCCAAAGCTGATAATAGAAAAACATTACTACGTTGTCAATGTATAAAAATTTAATTCATAGATAAGGGGCAAAAAATCTCAATTAAAAACTTTGAAATAGTTGAATTATACCAAATCCTATTGCCATTGTTAAATGTGAATGAGCTGGCATGCAAAAAGCATGCAGTAAATGAAATTTGTAATTACATTATGATAATTGGCATTCTCATGGATGAATGTGCAACGGTTAAGCAAACGATACCCTCAGATTACGTGACAACGACTCCTTCCAAGTTTATAAATGAACTCTTGATTTGATAGACATTTGGACTTGGGGATAGAGGTTGACATCCAATGGGGATATAGACTTATGGTTGATAACGGCAGTAATTACCATCTCTTGTAACCCTTTAATGATAGAGGGACTCTAGGGATGGTCATTACTTTGTTGATTCAAAAAATAAATAATAGCATCTAATTATGACCAAATTTGACTTAACAACTTACATATCCTAATCCTTGTTACTCATTATCGGAAAACACCCCAAATAATCTCCTATCCCAAATGAGTGTGTTTGGATAGCTAAATAATGGCAAAAATTTATTTGCTTGTATTACAAACACAATTTTCAACACATTTTTTTCATCTTTTTAATCAACTTTTTATTTTACATGTATCACATCACAAAAAGTATTATAGTAATTATTTCAAATAATATCTTAAATAATACTTTTCTAAGGTACTGTTGGGATTGAGGAAATGGGAGGAAAAGGAAAGGAAGAAATTTGAGGAATTTGATTTTTGAAGAGAAAAATGAATGGATAGGGAGGGAAAGGAAAGAAGAGGGTGTTGTTGTTTTATTGAGTTATGAATTCCACCCAAAAGTGAGCGAAAAATGAAGGAAAATGAAATTAAATGTATCAAAATACTTTAATTTAAAAAACAAAATTTTTCTATTTAAATTAACACTTTATCTTTTCCTTTCCTTTCTTCTCCTTCCTGAATCCAAATAAATATTCATTATTTTTTTCTTTTTTCTTCCATACTTAATCCAATTAAGATGAATGAAAACCACTTTCATCTATTCGAATTTTCTTCAATTCTTTTACATTGGTGTTCTCTACTTCCCTTACCCTTGTTACACAATCTGTAAACTTCAATTAGAAAACTAATTAATGATCCCAATTATTGATCTTGGCTTCATTTAGTACACTAAAACTTTACCCCGAAGGAATCCAAGAAAAAAAAGGGAAATAAAAGAGAGGACAACAAAAAATGTACACAAATATTAGCAAAAGTTAATGAAAAGCCCCAAGGACACACGATACCTAGACACTGTTTTTAACTTTTCACCATGTGGTCCACGCCATCTCCAAAAATAGCCAAAAACACAGAAACAAGTGAAAATGTGAGTTTAATCTCAGAACCTGAGATCTAACCCCTTTCCTTTTCGGCTATCTTCCCCTCCCGGGCTGCTGGGGCCCCCAGCTTATTTTATTCTCTTTTTTCTTCTTCTGAATCATCGGGTACCTACGCATTCAATCCCATTACACGCACCCTCAAAACACTCACTCAGAGGCAAAACCATATCTGGGCTTTTTATTTATTCATCGCAATTGTGTTTTCTGATACCTTTACTTCTTGAAGATATCCAATCTCAGATCTAATCCAAATTCTGGACTTCAACTAAAGTAAGCATCTTTTTCTTTCTATATGTCTCTCTTTTACAGTTCAATCTTTTTTTTTTTTGGATCTGATTGAAAAATCTATGACCCTTTGATGACTTGATACAGAAAGTTGTTGATTTTGAATTCAATATATTGCTTTTTTGTTGGTTTTGCACTGCATTATTGGTGTTTAAGGTTTAGACGAAAAGTTGTTTAGATCTTTGTAGAATTGATTAGTTTAAGGATTTATGAAGCTGCCCTTTTCTGTTTTTCTTGTTTTTGTTATTCGTTTTCGTAAAGGTTGGATTTTTATGTTGATTTTGGCAAAGGGTTGTTGAATTTACGGAGATTTCTAATCTGGATCATGACTTGGGGGTGCATAAATTTTTATGTTATTTGATTTTTAGTAATTTCTGCTTTCTTAAATGTTTCGATTATTTAAATGCTCGGCATTCAGTGAATGTTCGATAGACCTAGTTAGTTGGTCGCTGACTTTTGATTTGGTTAGGCTCATGCATCCTGTGCGAATTGGATTTGATTGTGTAATAACATCTTTACATCCTCTTTTCATCATAAATTGTTAATATTTAATGTAACACTATCTTCAAGATTTGGGGTAACTCTAGTGGTTTTTCTAGTTTAGAATAAAATGAAACAGCTAATTCAGTGCCAATTTAAGTATCTTTCCCTGAATTACATTTACCAGATTAGATTCCTGTTATAAATTGTCTGTGATCCTGAAAAGGGAACTGAGATGCTGATGTTTGTTGAATAATCTTGGAAAGTATTTATAACTTTTTGAGTTTTAAATAGTAAACTTCTTAACAGATTCTCATATGTAGGCTGACATATGTGCAGAGATTTCTCTATTCCAACAGAAATGTTTTGCATTGTTGATTTATTTAGTTCATAGATTAATACAATTATGTTAACATTGACTTGAACTTTGTCATAAAGGTTTTCAAGCATTAAGGTTTTCTTATACACTGGAGACTGTTTTCTTCTCTATTCATTCTCTTCTACAGCTTATACAAAGTAATGTTATCTAGCTATGGTCTCCCCTGCTTGCTGAGTTGGTCTGACCAGTTTACTTTTATCTTGAACAGGTTTTTCCGAAGTATAGTTTTCTTTCTGAGTTACTTTGTTTAGCTTCCTTTGTCGGTCAAAATTGTGGAACTGCATTATCAATGGCCCGGTTATGAGATCGTGTTCATGATTTAAGAAGATCTGTCGTGGAAGGGCAAACTGAAAGTTATCTTGGGAGGGTACTCAAGCTACATAAATGATGAGGGGTAGAGCAGATGGAGCACCAAGGAAGCGCTTATTAACTTCCGTCAGTATTGTGGCAGTTCTTTTGGTTTTCCTGTATGTATATTTTGGCTCTAAGAGCGGCGGTGAGTCTGCCCTGGAGTATGGAAGCAGGTCCTTGAGGAAACTTGGTTCTTCTTATTTGGGAGGAGATGAAGATGGTGATCTTGGAACCAAGCAGGATGATTCTGCCAAGTTTTCTCTGGAAGATGGAGAGGATGGATTTGTTGCAAAGACTTTCCCGGTAGGTATTTACAATGCTGAGCAAATGAATGACTAACTCCCTTTTTCATCTTTAGCTGCCGTCTTAGAAGTGTTTGACTTATTAGTTATTTTATTGTCTGTCTGCATGATTTTATTGAAATCTTTCAATTTTTACACTTGCCTTTGAAGGTTTGTGATGACCGTCATTCAGAATTAATCCCCTGTCTGGACAGACATCTCATATACCAGATGAGATTAAAATTGGATTTATCCTTAATGGAGCATTATGAAAGACACTGCCCGTTGCCTGAAAGGCGATACAATTGTTTGATTCCTCCTCCTTCAGGTTACAGGGTGAGAAATATGCCTAATATTTAATCTTCAATTTGTATATATGGCTATGATATAATAGTTTGCTGCATGTTCATATGACAGGTTCCTATTAAGTGGCCAAAAAGTAGAGATGAAGTTTGGAAAGCAAACATACCACACACACATCTTGCACATGAAAAATCTGACCAGAACTGGATGGTTGAGAAAGGTGAAAAAATTGTGTTTCCAGGAGGAGGCACACATTTTCACAACGGAGCTGATAAGTACATAGCATCAATTGCAAATGTAGGTTTCTTTGGATTTTAGGCTATGAAAAATTTTATTTCTTTAACTAGTTTATACAATCCATGTCTGGGATTTATATAAGATCCTTTCTATTATGCAGTTTTGAAGGAAATTTATTGATGTTTTTTTTCATACACATTGACTGGCAGATGCTGAACTTTTCCAACAATAAATTGAATAATGAAGGAAATATACGCACAGTTCTTGACGTTGGCTGTGGTGTTGCGAGTTTCGGAGGCTATCTTCTTTCATCCAATATAATTACCATGTCATTAGCACCTAATGATGTACATCAAAATCAGATACAGTTTGCATTAGAAAGAGGAATTCCTGCTTATCTTGGTGTTCTTGGGACGAAGAGGCTTCCTTATCCAAGCAGATCATTTGAATTTGCTCACTGTTCTCGTTGTAGGATTGATTGGCTGCAGAGGGATGGAATCCTTCTTCTTGAGTTGGACAGGCTACTCAGACCTGGAGGCTATTTTGCTTATTCATCTCCTGAAGCATATGCACAAGACGATGAGGATTTGAGAATCTGGAGAGAGATGAGTGCACTTGTGGAACGTATGTGTTGGAGAATAGCTGAAAAAAGGAATCAAACTGTCATTTGGGTCAAGCCTTTGACAAATGACTGTTATATGGAACGACCACCTGGTACTCAACCCCCTCTTTGCCAGTCTGATGATGATCCTGATGCAGTGTGGGGAGTCAAAATGGAAGCTTGCATTTCACGTTACTCAGACCGTAAGTTTCTGATTTGCATCAAACTTATTTTATTTTATTTTTTCTTTACCTTTTTGTAGCCCTAAATGTGAAACATATTCAATAAAGTTCGGAGATGATAATTACTCTGCACTTAGAAACAGTGCTTGAAGATCAGGGCTGGTGAATACGATCCAATATCCTGAATTTTAGAAAGCTTGAGTGCTTAAAGCCTTAAATGGGGCAGATTTTACCTGAATAATAACTTGCTATTAGCTAAAGAAGCAGCAGGTTGTTTATTTGCTCTTCACTTAAGATTTTTTTTATTTGTAGTCACTTGCTGTATTCAGAAGTGATAACTACCTCCTTAGTTTGTGTTTTAAGTGCTTTTCACATTGGGTTACAGCCTGTGAATGGATAGAAAGTTCTTGGCTTTAGGGCACAAATTGAATGGTTTGGCACTTGTACTAACAATTGTAGTTTGAAGTTAAAAGAGTTTTGGTGCTTCAGGGTTATGCCGAGGACAATCACAATAGTAATGGAAAAAACAGGTTTTATGATCTAAATGGTAATTTACTCTGTTCTTTTGCTTTCAGATGATCATAGGACTAGGGGTAGCGGTTTGGCCCCTTGGCCTGCTCGACTGACTGCTCCACCTCCACGCCTTGCTGATTTCGGTTACTCAAGTGAAATGTGGGAAAAAGACATGGTAATTTTGAGGCCTAATATTAGCTCTCTCTCTCTTTCTCTCTCTCTCTGTCTCTCTCTCTCTCTATGTGCTCTTTAGTTGTATATCTCAAAGGCCTTTGTACTTCTGTGGTATATGCACAGCAACTTTGGCAGCGGAGGGTTGAGAATTACTGGAATCTTTTAAGTCCAAAGATTTCATCAGACACTCTGAGAAATGTGATGGACATGAAAGCGAATATGGGCTCATTTGGAGCTGCTTTGAAGGACAAAAACGTTTGGGTGATGAATGTTGTGCCTGAAGATGGTCCTAACACGCTTAAGCTTGTGTACGATAGAGGGCTTATTGGCACAATCCATAACTGGTATGCTACTGAATTGTTTTGTAGTTTTCATAAATTTGAAGTTTGGTTACTAAATTTTCATCTTCTGGTACAAGTGAATAATTCAAGGGTTGGAAGAGTTAATTTAGTGGCTGAAGAAAATTTAGATTATTGGAACATATTATAACATTTGTCTTGGTATGTTGAGGCTCTATTCTTCTTTTCTTGAGCTTCTTAAATTTGATTATGGAAAAATAATTGCTGCTCAAAAAATTTGAAAACATGTTTTGGTTGTTTAGGGTTTTTGAAAGCCAAAAACTGTTTTCAGAATCACCTCCAGGCTGCTGTCAGCAATCAGTTTATTCAAGCATAATTAAAGCTTAAAAAGAAGGTCAACTGCAAGTGAGACTACCTAGAAAAGAGATTTTAGCTAAAGAATGTATGTACTCAGCTGATTTTAAGCAACTTAGGACAGGCACCAATGGCCGAGAGTTTTCCTAGCTTTCTTAGAAAAGTGACAAACATTGCAGATGCTCTATAACCTTTATTCAGTATGCCTTACTTCAAATTTGTTGGAAACAGGTGTGAAGCCTTCTCAACATACCCTAGGACTTATGATTTGCTCCATGCTTGGTCTGTGTTCTCTGATATTGAGAAGAAGGGTTGTAGCGGTGAGGATCTGCTGCTTGAAATGGATCGGATACTAAGGCCTACTGGATTTGTTATCATCAGGGACAAACAACCGGTTATTGAGTTTGTAAAGAAGTACATGGGTGCGATGCACTGGGAAGCAGTTGGAACAGCTGATTCCACTTCTGATCCAGACCAGGAAGGAGATGAACTCGTGTTTGTCATCCAAAAGAAGCTGTGGTTGACTAGTGAAAGTTTGAGGGATACAGAATAGGCAAACAGTGTGGTGCACCTCAATTGTCTTCTATATCCACACGCTCCCATCTCTTTGGATTCAAGAAGGACGTCCTGAGAGCATGGAAATCAGTTTTTTACTCTGTAGCATTATGTGATGATGATTTTTCTAAATTTTCTCTTCAGCTTTGATTTTGATTTAGTTGACAAGGCATAGACTTCTGCACCTATAGGCAATTCTTCATTGTTTTGATATCAATAGATTTTGAGTTATTTTGAAGCCACTTTGCCAATGACCAATAATCTCAGCTGCTATACATGCTAAAAGTGGCTTCAATTTAGTTGATTAAGGGTATTTGCTCACTGATTCATTACAACTATGCTATTTAGCTGTTTCAAGTGGATCCAGCACTAATACAGCAATCAATATTTATCCTAAGTGTTTATATTTCCAAGGTGCACATGCTTTGAACTCGCAGCTTCTTCTTAGAACAGGTAGCTTTGATATATGAATTTAGTAGTAAGCTGTAGCTAGAAATATTTGAGTTTTCTTGACTATTATTGTTCTTAACCATTTGATGCATATGTTACTTTTCCTACCTTTGTTATGATATGTCAAGCCTCAATTTTGCCATCATTTACAAGTCTACTACTTATTAGTTTGTGTGTTTTTTTTTAACCAATTTGAGGTTTATAGATAATCTTAAAATGGTTCTGAGCCTTTTTAAAAGAAACACATTCCTAATTAGCTAAACCGGGAAAATCTTTAATGTACATTTTTTTTACAGTGGTGGGCACAAAAACTAAGAAGTTAATTTTCTGGCATATTGTTCGTTTTCTTCACTTTTTCCTGTTCTGCTATTCTTCATGTTCAAGAACCATGGCACCATAAAAAGAAAGTAGAATTAACAAGATGGAAGTGCGAAAGAAGAAAAGTCATTGCCAAGATGGTCAAAATTTGAGTCTGAAAAACATTTCACTATTCTAATCCACTAGGCTGACCAAATACTAGTACTTCCATTTCTGTCATCCTTTGGCATTCCTATTTTAGCAGAAAGCTGATTGTTTCCCTGTGACAGTTCCCTGTTTGATTACTAGTTTCCGCTGCATATTACAGAGTTAGTTCATGCATGGGTCACATCCTTTTTTGGCATCTTTGCTATCTGTGTTGACTTTACCGTCTCCCGTGGCAGAATATCTCAACAAAAACCAATCAAAATTTAGATCTACCTGTTGAAGAGGTACTGCAATCTGAGTGGCAGGGTACTATTTCTCTTCTATTTGTGAGTGTCAGGGTGCTAAACTAGTAAACAGTTGAATCCAGATTTACTAAATCTACTCCGAGCTTTTTTTAATAAACACTGTTAACACATTTAAATTTCATCCAACTTATCGTATATATACGTATTAACAATTAGAAGTATTATATTTTTTTGTATTTATATACTTTTTTCTAATTAATTTAATATTTTCAAAATTTAACACCTGAAGTATATCTTGAATATTCGTTAGACAGACCCTTACATCAATGATGCCAAAATTTCAGTTTACAACTACTAAAAATTCAATCAAAATAGGGGTGACTCAAGAAGAATGAAAACACAAATTAATGAAAATCTTCAAAGAAAATGATACCATCCAAAATGGGAAAAAATAAAAAAAAAAAAGGAATTATCAACTCAAAAAAAAAATATTAACACTTCTATCCGAAATATTTGGACCAATCTCTATCTTATAGACCCTTCAATAGCAGAAAACATTGGTAGATTTTCAGGCACAAGATTTCTTTTTTCTTTTTTTTTTGTCGAGAACGGTAGATAATTCAGGCACAATATTTCAACAAGGCCCTCGTATGATCTAATGTATCCCTCAACCTCATAGGAGAGCCCATTAATCCTTGGGCTATATGCAAAACAGCTTGAAGCTTAATACAACGTGGTCAGAGGCAGATGTGGTGTTCTTTGATGAAATTGACTAACAATTGGTCTTCGAAAAGGTAAGGCAAGTTCTGCTTCTATTACTCCCACCGCGTGTCAGGACATACTTCTAGCACCACAAATCGCTTATAAGAATATTTATAGATTATTCATTATTACAAAACTTATTGGACTAAAGTAATCTGTTCATACCAATTGAGCGAGGATGCTTGGACGACAAAGTACTAGTAATAGAGATTTTGCTTCAGTGGTAAAGCAATTCATTTTTTGGAACTTGATACTCGAATTTGAGGTTCATTGCCTCGTTTCCTTTTCCCCTTCCAATGAAAAGGAATAAGAACGAATAATTCTTAAGCAAAATGAGAACCAAAACTGAGGGGCCATACCACCAACTGATTTAACATCTTTGGCTATGTTGGTCAACCTGCCATGTTGGGCAAGTATATCTGCCATAGTACCATGCCATGCATGGATGTCGCATGACATGTAAAGGATCTGAATCCAAACATGTATTCAGATTCAAAGGCACATGCAGTGTTTCTGGGGCCTTTCCAATTAAATCAAGTGGGCACTTGTTTCCTATCATCAGTAACTTGCTTAGACATCTTGTGGAAGAGCATATGGATTGAGTACGTAGATCCTCATAGGTGGATAATGGTTTTGTTATTCTTGTTCCCATCCATTTCTCTAACTAGCAAACTTATTGATAACATTGGCTAGAATGTTCCCATCACTAACAACATATGCTACTACCTGTTTCATATCCCTTCATTCCTCTTCCTCCCAAATATGTCTGCTTAATTAGGCCATTCTCTGGCATCAGATGTTTTGTTCTATTAGTAATATATATTCATGTCAACGTCTCTTCTAGGTTTTGTTCTGAGGTTCTTCTGTCCTTGGGGCACAGAATAAGAAGTGCGGGTCAATTACTTTTCATCTGCAAAAGTTTAAACTTCTTATGCAAATGCGTACGCAGAATAGAACGTGGGGGATCGGATAACTTTATAATTTTATGGTGGATCCATCGTCTGCGTTAGTGCGTTTAGTATACTTATCATAATACCCTAACGTATAGAATAGAAAAGGCCTTGTTTTATCAGTATCTTTTCTTTTTCGAAAACGATAAAATTTTTATTGATGAGTCAAAACTGTACGGTATCTGAGCAACGGCTCAAATATCTTTACATAAGTGTACCATGGCACTTAAGAAAAGATATAAATTCTCTCCTCATCCAGTATTAGTGAATATGCAGTAAGAGTATTAGTGAATATGTAGTAGGCATACTAATGGATCAGGGGAGAATCTATATCTCTTCTTAAGCGTCAGGGATGAGCAATGACTCAAACTTTGTTTTATCAGTATCTTCTTTTGTTTTTCAACTCATTTACTTTAACTGTAGTGAATTATAAATTTAAGATGAGCAAGGTTCAAGCCTATTGACTCTTTAGAACCCCACACTAACTCCATCAATATGGCACAGTGAATATTGATAATGGCCAGTATGGTGCTAGCAATGATAGCTTGCATAATAGTAGTTAATCAAGGAAAAAGTTGAATGTATATTCTCTTTATAAAGGTTTGTTTAATGTTGAAGAGTTGTGAGGAACAATGATCTTGCAGGATAATTTGGAAAGCTAAATTTCAAACTTAACCTTTTCCTTTGTTGTCGAACCAACCAAATGCTTTGACAATGGTCCCCAAATGATATCCTTATTCCCTTAATTTTGGGGCATCCCCACCTTACTCAAACTCAACTTGCCTGTCTTGCGGGCTCTCCACCCAAATCTCCTCTCTTTTTTAAAGCTTACTACTTAAAAAGTCAAATTGCCATTTATGCAAACGTTTCACATTATTGGTCCATATTCACAGCAGTAGAGTATCCGATTTGCTGAAAACAATTTAAAAAAATAACAATAGGGATCCGAAAAATGTACAAAAATCATTCACACGAATCAAGATTTAAACTCCCTACATTTTCGTTTGATCATTTATTTGTTTTGTGATTATTTATGATTTGGACTACTAGTTACAAAGCGCATACGGGTTTTTCTTGGGTTACAAAAGTAAAAGTCCTCCACTTAAGTTCAAGAAACCGGCTGACTTGACTCTTCCAAGAAGTAATCAATTTGCTAGTGACCTTCTCAAAATAGAAGCAAAAAGGGCAGAAATAATTGTGGATGATAAATTATTACCTGACCTTTATTTTTCTCTTCTAAGCCATACTCATGTTGTTGTTTCTTTTTCCTTCTTTTTTTCCTTTACGTAGATGATTTCAGATGGATAGCTTGACAAATCACAATTGCAAGGTCCAATGTCTAAATAAAAGCCAAGCCAATGATGTGTAATAATACACCTATTTGGTCCCATCTTTCTCTGTTAATGTGGTCAGTGATCTTAAACCTGAGTTACTTTTTTATGAGTAGTAAAGTAGGATGACGGCTTTAGGATAGTGGAAGGAGGGCTAACTCTTGAAGTTACCAATGGCTTTCGCAAACTCAACTTTAAAAATATGATCATGCAGCTATCTTTAAAGGTGTTATTTTTCCTACCCTTATCGTTTTCTTTCTGAGAAGATCAAATTCATGTAGATGAGCCAAATAGAACAGACAAATTTAAACTTGGACTCAAAATTGAGATTAAAGGAAAGGAATCGTTTGGATTGAAGGAAAGGAAAGGAAAGAACTTTAGTAGCAAAAAAAAATAAAGGAAAGGAGAGTAGAGGAAAGCGAATTCTATCCATTTTATTTTGATTAAATATGAAAGAAAAGAAAGAAAAAGAAACTATTATGCATTAGTTTATATTTTTATCTATAATTTAAAAGCCTAACATATAAAACAATAGGTTTTTTTAGAAGACTTTAAAATTTTCATTAATCTTGATTTCCTTTTCTTTCATTTTTGCCCACCTTTGGACGGAAAACAGATTGACAAAAAAATATTAGATCTGATCGCTCTCTGCCCTTTCCTTTCCTTGCTCATAAATCAATCCGAACATACAAAATATTATCCCTCCTTTTTTCCTTTCCTTTCCCTCCTACTCCCTCAAAACAAACAATACCTAAGAGTATAATACTTCCCTTTTCTTTTCTAATCTTTCTAAACCATGCAACCAAATGACAAGAAAATTTTTTGGAATTTTTCTTAAACACGTTGTTCATTAATTTTTTTTCATCTCACATATATAAGATCATAAAAAGTGCTATAATAAAAAATGCAATCCAAAAGTATTAACGTATAATAGTGTAATATCACATGATATTATCATTTATATCTTATTCTTATGTGACAGACTTATCATTTACCACGACATAAGAAACTTTTTGTATCAATCTTGGATATCATAAATATGTTTTTCATTCATTTTTTAATCTTTTCAACTATCTTTGAGATATATCATCATATTGTAAAAAAAAAATACTACAGTTATTATTCAAAATAATATATCAAATAATCTCTTAATCATACGCACCCAGTCTAATACTATGATAAATTAACAGTAGACGGCAGGTCAACATAGAAAAAGGACCAATGCAAAGAACCCAATAAAGTAAAACTAAATAAAACTAGATGTGGGAATACGGCTGGCTATTGTTGTTTGGCAATCAGAAGGAAAACCCTTTTATGGACTTCACTGCAAAGCATAGAACAGCGATTTTCCAACCAAAAGGGCCCAAATTGGGAAGGAAAAAGTGGTTTGGAGGACGGCTGGCAGTAGAGTTTTGGTGGAACAATGTGACAATTATGCTCTGCAGTGTTTCAGGCGGACATCAAGGCTATCTATTTGGTTTTCTTGTTTGTGGGGTTTGCAGCCCAGCCAAAGTAAAGGAGTAGTACATTGAGCATTAAAAATTGTTTTCCTTCTTTCTTCCTTTATTTTTTCCACATTTGAAGTGCATGTTCTTGTAGCTTAAAATATTTGATGGTTTAATTGTTTCAAACAAAATTTGTTTTAGGCTTTTTGTTTGTTTTCCTATTCTTTGTGGTTTAAAAGATAAACGAAGTTAAATGTTAAGAGTCTCTTGGGTAAGTTTTTTGAGAGAAAAAATTTTAGTAGAAAATCGTTCATTTTATGGTCAGTTCTCTATCGATTTTTTTTAATCCGACTTTAGTCTATGATTTTTTTTTTTAAAAATCAATTATGTGATGCTCTCAACTACGTTTGCTCTTAGATGTTAGGTTTTTTAAAGTTACAAAAAGTCTAAATCAGAAGTTACAAAATGCATGTTTTTTGGATTCTGGTTTTGACTTTCAAAAATCAAATCAAAAGAAGAACAAGTTCTTAGTCTTCATATTAATTTATCAAAAAAATTTGTTCTATTAGAAACTTTATAACTTTTTAATTCATGCAATGATCCTATGGCCGTGCCCCTCTTGAAAATATTTTTTTTTTGGGAAAAGGATTCGAACCTGATATTTCTCGCTTACACTCCATCTCCCTTCTTGAAAAATATTAACTCACTTGTGAACTCAAATTATCATTCTATGCATTATAACTATAGAAAGGGCTATGATACAAAAGTTCTCACAAGAGATAAGCCCTTCTTTTCCTGTATAGTAATTCACGATGTCGATTTTTGTTGTCAAAACATTTCCTGTCAAACATGATTGTTGAAATAATAATAATTTCTGATATCTTACGTAGCAAATTCTAATCAAATGAAGCATGCCATTTTTTTCTCAAAAAAAATTTATTTTTTTCGTAAATATATTTTTCAATCACCTATTTATCATGCATACAGCAAATCGTTGCGATACATTTTTGTACAAAATCTCCAGAAAATAGCAATTTTTTTTTTAACAGACAGCAAATGACAGTTTGGCCTTCAGATTATATATATATCAACCAAGTCTCATTCATTACAAGAATTCCTTTTAATCCATCTTCAAGATATTTATTACTGCTTACAAGTTTTCACAGAATTTTTACGCGGATGGCTTGCAATTTAAGTTGTTATCTTTTGGAGGAAAAAAAAAAAGTAGTAGTCTTTTGGAGCAGTTATGCTGGAAACGTGTGATTATTTTATTGTGATTTCTCGTACTAATAATTTTTAATAATAATTTCTTGGGCTGTCTTAGGTAGTGGTCCAGCGCAGCTGCCGCGTTTTCTCACTTTTCTGATTACCATTTTCTTCAGACTTTTCCCTTTATATCCTGTGTCTTTATTGTGATTGTTGGAAACCCGCGTTTTCTTAAAACTTTTCTTTTTCTTATTTCTTCGCTTTTATATTTTTATTGAACTTTCTTTCTTTTTTTCTTTTTTTTTTTATTCTACTTCAATATTAATTTATCCAATCCAAAAAGTCAAAAACTAAGAACGACTAATATTCAACATGTTATCACAAAGACTATTCAACATGTTATCACACTTCTAAAAGAAACAATGGGCGTAAAACCTTTTTTTTTTCCCTTCATTTATTGTGGTGATTCTGTGGTTTTAGCTTCTAAAGTGAAGGTGGAACTAAGAAAATTGTAGTTCTGGTGTTAGAGGTAGATGATATTTAAATGTGGACCAAAATTGGCTTTGTTGTGTAATACTCCTTCCGTCCCACTTTGATAGTCCTGTTTTCCTTTTTCATCTGTCCCAAATTGTAGTCCACTTTTCAATTGAAGAATGTAGTTGTATTTTAATTTTCTAAAATACCCTTATTGAATGTAAGTTGTTGTTACTATAAACCTACTACATTTAATGAGAGTTGACTCTTTTTTTACCATCAATTCAAGTTCCCATAAAGTTGTACTCTATTTAATGTGAGGATATTTTAGAAAAATAACAATCTAAATTTACTTTTCTAACAAAGTTAGTTATTTTTTCTTAAACTGTGTGAAAAAAGAAACATGACTATCAAAGTGGGACGGAGGGAGTATATTGTTTTTTCTCTTTGCCAGAATCATAGTTGTTGAATTGCAATTTACTCGATAGAATTAATACTTTTTTTTTTACCCTCTCACCCTGTCCACATCTTTCCTCACCCTCAATTTTTAAGTACAGTATTTGAATTCTGAATTTGGCAGCGGGAATATTATAATATGTATCACTAATGAATTTATAAATAGCTCTTTCCTTCACAATAATATTAATATGCGTAGACAATTGTAACAAAAAAGTCAGAACAAATTTTACTTGGAATGACTATTAAAGTCAATCTTGAACTAAGTTTCTTTTAAGTATCCATAAAAAGGTGCTTAAAGGGTTGGCAAGAATTGATGTTCTATGTATTCAATTGGAACCAATCACTTGCTCACAGGGCTGTTAAGCACTGACTATCTTTTCTTCAAGGGAATTTATGTAAACAACCTAGACTCAAAGGAAACACATGATCAGGTGGCGCATCCTTTTCTTTCACCTTCAAGGTTCGAACTGGGCACTGAATTAATTAACACGGCAAGACTTTCCAAGACCACCATGATTTGCATTACCGGTCTTCTAAGGTAATTAGAGTTGTTGTGTATTTGTAATTGACCATTAAATTAGTATTTGGATTGGAGATTATTTGGGATAATTTTTTTTAAAAATGATACTGTTACACCTTTTTTTTATATGATGTATGTGAGATAAAAATATTGTAAAAAAAATATATTTATAATGTAAGCAGTCAAACTTATATAAATAATTTGTTATCCCCAATGCATAACAATTAAACCTATGTGAGATGGTCATAACTTGTCTACTCAAATCTCTTTTCCATTCAAGAAAAAAAAAAGCCCTACATAACAAGTATCATGCTCATGATGAAATCATTTGTTTGATAGAGATTTTGAGTCATTTTACACTTAAAGCACATTACTTTTTTTTTTCTTTCTAAATCTCATGCCACCATCAAGAATCAAGACATGGAAGCTGCACGATCAAGAAGCTAGGCTTTGTACCATTTAATAAGTGCTGCCATTTATGTTGGTGGAACAGCACAATATTCGATTTCATATGCAATAAAGGGCTTGTCTTTGTGGATGAAGTTAAGGCATTTCTGACAATAACTGATGGTAACTGATAGCCAGATACTGCATTTTTCTATTGGCAATTATAAAACCAGAATATCCACCTCGATTTGCATCCCATGCACTCCAAAACAGTACTAGTATTGTATGGATAGGGTATTATTCGAAATATTATTTAGAATAATTACTGTAGTACTTTTTGTGATGTGATATATGTGAGATAAAAAGGTAGTTGGGAATATAAAAAGGTGGATTGAAAAATGTGTTTATGATGAAAGCGAAATATTATTTGAAATAAGTTCACTATCCAAACAAATTTGGATTTTATTTTCTTATTCCTCAGTGGCTCCAAATAAAGAGCTCATAGAGTAAGATTCAAAACCCACAAATAGCAAATAGACAGAATGGAATACAAAAGTTAAGAGTCCTATTCGTCTTAAGAGAATATATAGTAAGTTACATATGCAAAAATGGATTTCATTTAGAGCATAATAAGTCGTTTTTTACCTCATTCTTTATAGGTTTCTCCGTTATTGGACCCAAAAGAAATCAATCTATTTTAGCAGTCATTATTCTCATTTTGAAGGAAGTTTGCTTTGCTGTGCCTAAAACTAAATTCTAATGAAGGAGATGTTGCATCTTTTCGATATCTAGATTCTATAAAAGAATACCCCTCCCCCCGGGGTTAGATCACCCGGTCTGCGGCTGGAAAACCACTCGCAAGGTCGTGGGATCGAACCTCACCTAACGCCTGGGTGCGGTTGGGGTGGCGCTGTACTCCAGGCGCAGGGGATTAGTCGGGCCGCCTTCGGGTCTTGACCCGGACACCCCTGTGTTGACAAAAAAAAAAAAAAAAAAAAAAAAAAGAATACCCCTCATTTGGATCTGTGCTTCTAATTTAGATAAACGTGACCTTTGACTTGCTGGATAAAAGTAAGTTACTGAAACTTTTCGCACCTTTCTAAATTATTTAGGAGTATTAATTTTTTTTACACCAACAGTGTATACACTGTCAATATTAGATAAATACTCCCTCCCTTTTTTTATAACTGTCGTTTAAGGAATTTGCTCTTAAGTACTTTTATCTGTCGTTTTACTATCCCCATGCAGCATTTATTATTTTTTCACAATTTTACCCTTTTATCTCTCTTACAGGATTCTTAATTACTACTCCTAGTAATTATTGCTTCTCTCTGCCCTTCCATATTCTTTCCTAGAAAACATGGGTGAATTGAATAATTAATGAGGGTATAAAAGGAAAGTGGTGTATAGATTTAAGCAATGAAAACTTTTCTTAATTGGTGTGCAAAACCTTAAACGACAGTTATAAAAAAAGGGAGGGAGTAATAACTATACAAAATTTGAATTTGAAATTCAATTTTTACACATATGCCATGAATTTAATAATAACAGTGAACATACTGTTAAGTATATAAGATTTACTCTTGTTAATAAACTAACAGTATTTTGTCTCTGCACTGTACATATACGTTACCTAGTGAAGTTTGATTTCATTTCAATAACTCATCGTGATTTGGGCTTTGAGAATGAACAATGTAGTGGTTGTTCATGTCTTAGTATCTATATGTAAGAATCAATAATATTCTTGAGAATTTGAATCAGTAAATTTTATGGTACATCATATCTCTTTAAACCTTAGTTGGATAACTGTGTAATTTACAAGTTAAAGTTTTTGCTTTAATCTGAATTTTTGGTTTAAACTCGTCTTGTAGATATTAGAGCTGATTACGGTACATGGACAGACTTGTGAAGCATTTAATTGAATATTTTTTCTTAATTAGAAACTTAGGACAAAGTGCAGTATGTTCTTTTTTTTTTAATTCAAACATAAAACTATTTGTTCTTCAATCCAAGCAATGTGGTATTTTTTCTTGATGGAAACATTGAGTTTTGGACCTTTATTTGTTTTTTCCTGTTGTGTTTTCTTGATAGTTTTCGTGCTTATATTATTCTACAATGACCAGAGGTTATCTACACAGCAAATACAACTATTTTTCAAGATTCAAATTCAAAGCAAGTCATGACTAAAAAAATGAAAAAACTTGATTCAAAATATCAACCTTTTTAATTAGATTAATATTTTATGCAATGTAGTGTAAAGATGACTTTGCAGTTTCGATGCTGCATGATGCATAATTTCAATTCAAATTTTAAATTTACTTTTATACATTTGTCATGCATCAACGGTTACTCGTGTGTAAAATCTGATAGTGGGGATAAATGGTCCTTGTTAATTAGGTTAGGTTTGCACACAATACTTTTCTTTTTTCTTTCTAAAAAATAAAAAGAGCTTTCATTTCATTAAATTAAGTTGAGCAGGAGCAGCATATATAGGTGGCAAACACACCTATTTAATTAAATTTACCCATATCTGTCCATGAATAGATAGATATGAATATCTTAAATTTATGTATATGAATATAAATGAGTTACCAGCAGCATACAAGACTTCTTTGGGAAAGCTAACAAACCATCATACATAGCTTCCATCAATGGACAATAAAACCTTAGGCATAATTTCTCCCACCGTTCTTGAATTTCAGAACATAACCTAAGCCTTACGCATATGCGTGCAACAGTCCACCAAAAGTACAGAAAAAGCCATGTAAAGTAAAACTCTCTGCAAATGAACAACTAGCCTATGAGAGTTGGTCTAAGACCTCAACTGTCTAAGCGAGTATAAATAATTTCTAACGGGATAAAATGTTTGAACCGGTAACCAACGTAGCTGGCTTTGAGTTGGCCACTAGCGAGGGTCCTCCTAATCGTAGGCCGTGGAACCAAGTCTCTTTTTTTTTTTTTTTTTTTAATCAAAAACGACACAAGACACACACCCAATTAATTAAATATTGACTGAGGGTTAAAACTAAGAGGACCTAAGAGGAAATCTAAGGGAGACCCACAAAGCTTACCTATCCAGCCAATTGGTGGAACCAAGTCTCTCGATTTGCATTTTTTTTCATAATTTGTTGAAAAATTTTGCTAAAAGGTGATTTGGTGGCTGAATTTTTTGAGGAGTGTTGTAGTTTTGTTTGAATCGGTAATTACTTAGAAAAAAAATTTAACGTTTGAACACCAGCATTTTATTATCAAAATAACACAATTTTCTCGTCTTTTCTCATATGGGAAGGAGAAAATTCAGTGACTTTAATTACAATGAAAATCATTCAATTAATTTCACCGTATGCTACTTAGCAGACTTACATGACAATTCATTTATGGATGAATCAATTTGGAAAATAAGTTGATCCAATCTATGATAAATATTCTCTGTTTGGATTGTAAATTATTTGAGATATTTTTACTGTAGTACTTTTTGTGATGTGATGTATGTGAGATAAAAAGGTAATTGGGAAGATAAAAAAGTGTGTTGGAAATTGCAATGATGATGTAAGCAAATAAATTTTGGCAAATAATCCTCAATCCAAACAAACATAAACATGTTTGTTTGGATTACACGTTATTTACACACGCTAATTTATTTGCATCATTAATATATTTTTCAATCATTTTTTTATCTCACATAATCACATAAAAAAAGTGTTACAATATTTTTTTACAAAATTATCTCAAATAATTTACTATCCAAACACCAACCATTCTCCCAACCCAAAACTTCTTGCCTTTTGGGATGAAAAAGAAGAAAAAAAAAAAAAAAAAAAAAAAGACCAGTTGTATGAAAAGAAATTAAAGAAGGAAAAGTCAAAAGCTAAAAAAAAGGATGCAAATCTTGGAAGACCACGCCGCATTGAGACATTCGACATGATCGCGATTTCCCAAACTTCGCGCGAGAGACTCAATGAAACCGTCCATCCGGCGGCGTTAGGTTTGGTGCTGACTTTATGGGTCCATTGTCTATTAACGTTTGGTTCCGCAAAACATTTGCTAAAGTCATACAGTACTATATAAGTAGTACTTAATTCGACAATTTGACGTTTCAGATTTTTCTTAAGCACCTGATATTTCTAAAATCAACAGCTGCCTGAAATTGGTAATTAAGAAACCGGGGGAAGCATTAATGGCGTTCTTTTACTTGTTAATTATTCGAACTCGTGATCTGTCGATTACAAATGAAACGTTTTATTAAATGAACAACAATAAACAACATGGAAAGTTTTAATGAAAAATACGAGAGATATTATTGTCATTGATGATTCATCTATATCTATACACACATATTGACGAGTGAGGGATCATTTTAGGATAATTATAATTGCACTCTTAAGTTGAGACAGATTATTCATCTTTTATAAAAATTATTTCAGTTTTAATTGAACCAAAATAGTTATACTAAACACTTCTAGAGATACAATAATTATACTTTTTATCTTTGTGTGAATTTAGAAAAGCATGGAGTACCAATAGTGGATCCTTTTTTTTTTTCTCATTTTAAATTAGTATTTGTATATGTTTGCAAAGAAATTGGAGTCAAATGCGTCCTTTTTACATCTGATGACTCGAGGCTTTTTGTAATCTAAATGATTACACGTCATAAACTCCACGCTTTCAAAAACAACTGGAACAAATGACAGGCTGAGAACACATTATTAGTAGAAAACACTAGTTTTATTCATCATGTATTCTTCTAGTCTTATAAAACTCTAGATAACGTCGCTGACCATTTTCATCATGCTACCATGTTATCTTATTTTCAATGCAAAATCTATTGACAAAACAAACTATCATTTCATTAGCAAGAAAAACTCATTGCCTATTAACTTGAACAATCCAATTCCATTTTAAAATTCTCTAATTAATTTCTAGAAATTCGTTGCAATTCCATTTCAAATGCATTAATAAAAGAAGTCATTAGGGCCTTCATAATTGGAAGTAGTTAGGCATAAAATACTTGGTAATAATAAGCTATGTTAATATCATCTATATCGACTCTATATATTGACCCTTCTATTTTAATAATGAGTTTTCATTTTACTTTCTTACGTAACAACCCTATATAGATATCATAATATAATGCAAAAGACGGCTTATGATTAAGATAATTTTTTCGATGATGTTAGAGTATCCCATTTTCCTAAATTTTTTAAGTAAAATATTTGAGTTTAATTTTTTTTTAAAAAAAGAATCCGGATCACTTCTATACATTGTACATTTATCAATTTCGGTAATCTCATTTAATATATTGGCAAGAAACCAAATTAAGTATTCTTTAATGGAATGCTTGGTCAAATTCACAATGGGATCCACCTTACTCCAACTGTCTTAGAACTCTGATTCCAGACATCTCTATCCCTAATAACAAAAAAAAAAAAAAAAGAAAGAAAAGAAATTTTGTTACAAAATACTTAAAACCTCACAATTTTGTTAATTTAAAAAAAGGCAACTAATCAAATCAAAGAAGTCCCTCCTTTTTCTTTTTTCTCTTCTATCTCTTGAAGGAAAGCTGAACTGTGTGTTGTATTTGTTGTTTCTGGTATGTGTTGTGTGTTTTTTTCCCTTTCTTTGGTGAATGAATGATGCCACCACAACACAGCACAGACTCAAAGTGGTCATCACTCATTACTATTGCTTCACCAACAACAGCTACAAAAATCACCAGTCTTCTTCCCTACCTAAACTGAAACCATCTTTTTGCTGCTTTTCTCTCCTTTTTCTTTCTCTTTTTTTAGGGGTGGGTTTTTTCTTTTTCCTTTTTTCATATATATTTTTTAAGATATACTCTTATGCTAATCTTACTTTACTCCTACTTCTTAGTCTCTCCAAAAAGACACCCTCCACACTGAAAAAATAGCACTGGAAGGCTAAAATCAATCCAATTCAAAATTCTTGCTGGGTTCTTGGAGGTGAATTCTGGGTCTTTTGATTTTTCTGGAATTTTGCTCCTTGGGTTCTTCTTTTTGTTTATTTATTTTTTTGGTGACTTTATTTTAGCTCAAGGTTGTGTAAAGTGCATCTTGGCTGTCTTTTTGGATCAGGTGTTTAATCGAATTATGGTAGAGTTTGAATCTTGGCTCTGACTTTTATCCTGAATTGTGGTCAATATTGTGTGTTTTTTAGTTCTTCAATTTTGACTCTAGTTTTTGAGGAGTCAATGTGCTATTTTCAGTCCTTCCTTTTTGTTTTTTGGGAGAAAAAAAAAGAGATTTCGGGTCTCTATTAGGAGAGTTTAGAGAGTGTATTAGAATTTTAATTTTTGCAACATTCGGCCAATTTAGTTGCTTGAGTATCTGTGTATGTAAATTCTTTTAGTCCGTGATGTGTGAAGTGAGCAAGCAGCAAATTTGGAAGGATATTTTGTTTTTTAAACTTCATTTGCTTTTAGTTATTATGGTCAAGGTGATCAGCCAATTTGGTTTGCTTTAATTGGAAAAAAAATCTTGTATTTAAAAAAAGTCGTGAACTTTTGCAATTTGGAATAAATGCTATTAGAGTAATCTTTATTTCCAGATACTATAGCTATAATAGTGAAAAGGGAAAAAGAAGAAGTAAAGTAGATACCGCAAGGCTTAAGTCCAGATGGGTCTAGTTCTAACAACTAGTAAAATTTTTGTTTCCTGTTCAAGAGATTGTCCTATTCATTTTCTCTTATTTTTGTGTCTTATGCAGAGTATATTGATCAGATTCTTTATGGTTGCTGAAGATTACTTTCAGAGTTGATGTGCTGGATGGTTGTGGATAGAAGGGGAATAGTTGAGATTGTGGACTTGTAGCATTTTAGGTTTTGGTGCGATTCTGATCAGAAGTGGCATAACGGACTTGTCAAGCAGATGGAGGCTCTGAGGCGATGGTTTGGAAAATCCCGATCAAAGGATAAGCCAAAGCCAGCAAAGAGGAAGGAAACAGTTAATGGGAAAGAAGGATCAAAACTGGTTGCAAGTGAGGAGGCGCCCTCAAATGCTACCAAGCAGAAGGCTGCAGCTGCTAAGCAGTATATAGAGAAGCATTACAAGGAGCAGATGAAGAATCTTCAGGAGCGGAGGGAGAGGTATGACCTTTATTTTCTATTTGATTGCAATTGGTGTGATTTCTGTAACGAGTGTTGGACAAAATATATTTTCAATGTCTTCTACTTAATACGTTCATTTTAGTTGCAACAGGAATAGGATTATAATGCTGTTTTCATTCAAAGGCTTCAAATTTAAAACAACAGTGGTTGTAATCCCGTTGTTAACCGATAAGGGGATCCTAATGAGCAATTCTTAAGATGATTTTTGTGGTGTCCTTGGTAAGAAAAGGGATCTTCAGTTGCATTACATTTGCACACAATTTTGTAGGAAGACATGCTTGTTGTTTTACATGATCGCTCCCAGGGTGTAGTGGATCATCTGGAAGGATAATATCTCGGCTGCTCAAAGATGGATTGCTGCAAATTTTGGTAGCGACCTGTTAGTGCTGAGGCTGTACTTTGGTGTTAGATGAACAATAGTCATTTATCTTTCTTTGACCCACACGCACATGCGTTGCAGTATGCCCCTTGGACTAGTTGTAATAGACGTCAGGGAGTTGTTAAGGATTGTCTCAGCTGATTGCATGCTTTGGGTAATAAATCTCCTCTGGGCTTATTTAGAAACATGAAAGATTTTTCAAAAAATATCGGCTAGGGGTGTTGTAGAAAAGTTGCTCCAGCTCTATCTTTGGTAGAGGCTTCTCTGATTTTTATGCTTTAGCATTCCACTTTGGAACCTGACAATCAAATTGCTGGTCAAAGAGTCCCAGCTTTTGTGCCTCAACATTTGACATGTAACCAATCTCATATCCATGTTAAGCTCTTTCTTTTGCAGGTACCTATATGATTGTAGGTACCAATATCGATTTGTTAAGCTCTTTCTTTTGCAGTTAAATATCCATTTGTCTTAACATGAATTGCTCATATCCATGTTAACCAATCTCATATCTCGTCTTTGGATATGAAGACAAATGGGACTCCAACTCTGTTGAAGTGCTTAATCTGCTTTCATTACATACAATAACAGAATCCATGGTGGACATTAACAGTAACTTATCTGCACAAATAGAAGAGCAATTGTCAGTCACTTATATGTTGCTTTGTATGTGAAATATTATCAGTAAACTCCTGAAAGATACACTTACAGGGCAAAATAACTAGGATGGCCATGAAAAACCAATTGTAGATTGTCCATATGCAGAAATGAATTAGAAATAAATGTCTTCCTATGAGAAAATGGAACACAAATGTCTCTATTATGGCAAGAACATATCATATTTTATTAATGAGAAATGCAAATTGTTTCTATAGTTTAGTAATTCCTCGAAGATTTTATAAACAGAAGAGGGAACAAAAGCGAATCTCATGTTTAGTTGCTCATTCTAGATTTTTAAATGTGGATTTTTATGTGATATGTCCATGGGCTCCTTTTTGTCAGAGCGTGTCTAATGACGATCAGTTCTCCTTAGTCTGCACAAAACTAACCTTCAGATTTCCTGTGAATTTAAAATTGGCCATTCTGACAACTTTTGAAATGCCAGAGAATTTGGCCTTAGAAAGCAAGTAAACTCTAGCAGTCTACTCGACACAGTTATTCGAAACTATCTACCATCCGTTCTTTTGGTACCTTTCCCTTTTTGACAAATGCTGCCTGTGAACAAGGTGAACTTCTGCACTAGCAACAAAAAGTTCCATGCATTAAAAGTGATCCAGATGTTCGATTTGAAGGAAGGTTGTTTTTAGTGAATATGTCATGCTACGACAAAAAGTATCAAGTCTTTTCAGTATGAAGAGTTAAACTATTTGTCCTGACCATTAAGAATGCAGACTTTGCTTGTCTTTCTTTTGACTAAACAAAGTGCTGCTTGATCAATATATTTTTCTGGCACGGCCTTGTTCTTATCTTGCTTGTATTCTTGTGCCATTCTTTCCTTTTCTTGCTCAGAAACAAGGGTTTTTAATTATTTTGAGTAGAGCATTACAGAGAATATTAATGTCTTTCTTTGTGCTTGCAGACGTCATGTCCTTGAAAGGAAATTGGCTGATGCTGACGTCACTGAGGAAGAACAAAGTAACCTATTAAAGTACCTGGAGAAAAAGGAGACAGAATATATGCGCCTTCAGAGGCACAAAATGGGTTCTGATGATTTTGAGCCATTGACGATGATAGGGAAGGGTGCTTTTGGGGAGGTATGACTCTTTTTGTGGGGGTGTTTGAGCACATGTGGAAAAATCTGTTGCAAAATCCATCAAATTTATTCAGGCCAGAAAACATTCAAATTACCTTTTTTTTTTTCTTTTTTAACATATTACCTTTCTCTTTTCATTGGGCTGTTTTCTTGTCCTAGGTTGGCAAGGGAACATTAACTCTTGGCACTATAGTAGCGTGTTTGTTTTATGTCAACAGAAGAGGTTTTGAAAATGGGATGCACTTTTTCTTTTTCTTTTTCATTTTTTTGAATTTGTTTCCTCAAAATTTATAACACTAGAATTTTGGTGCATAAATATGATTGTCTAGGTGGGGGAAGTTTGTGAATAGTAGAAATGGTCAAAGAGGCGAGTTCTTATATTTTTGTTATGAAATTTTAAGCCTAGTCATTGCGTTTTCAAGTGAGTATAGGATGAAATGGGTGGTGACATAACTCAGTCCACTGTTGATAGGATATGCGTCCTTCAATCCTGTCTATGACATGTGGTTCTGGGTGGGTAACTTTCTCTTTTGTTTGGCCAAAGTCTCCTCGTGCAAATTGTTAACTACTGTTCTTATTTATCCTTTTTTCTCTCTTTTATCCACAAGAATAAGATGAGCTCTGCTGGAGATAGTGATATTACAGATTAACAATGTTTTTATTACAGGGATTGATATATGCTTCTCCTTTATTTATTATTTGTTTTGTATTGCAGGTTAGGATCTGCAGGGAAAAGACCACAGGCAATGTATATGCTATGAAAAAACTAAAGAAGTCGGAAATGCTTCGTAGAGGCCAGGTAGAGGATTATTTTCTTATTGATCTTTTCTTAAGGATCGTTTCTTGTTGCACTTTTCTCCTTAATCTTTCGAAATATATTCTTGTACAGGTTGAACATGTGAAAGCAGAAAGAAATCTTCTGGCTGAAGTTGACAGCAATTGCATCGTCAAACTTTATTGTTCTTTCCAAGATGAAGAGTATCTTTATCTTATTATGGAATATTTACCTGGTGGAGATATGATGACTTTGCTTATGAGAAAGGATACGCTGACTGAAGATGAGGCCAGGTTTTATGTTGGGGAAACAGTCCTTGCAATTGAATCCATCCACAAACACAATTATATTCATAGGTCAGTTAAGTTATTCTGACAATTGCTTTTGGGTTTATTTTTATTTTCAAACTTGAGAGTAAATGTTCTATAGCAGGAATAATTTGTTTTTCATTGACATTTAACAGAGATATCAAGCCTGATAACTTGCTCCTAGATCGTAATGGGCATATGAAATTGTCTGATTTTGGGCTATGTAAGCCGTTAGACTGTAGTAACCTTCAGGAGAAGGATTTTTCAGTTGGGAATAATTACAGTGGTGCTTTGCAAAGTGATGGGCGACCAGCAGCACCAAAGCGAACTCAGCAAGAGCAGCTGTTGCATTGGCAAAGGAACAGGAGGATGCTTGTAAGTTCCTGCTGTGAATAATGTTGCATGGCATAAATGACTTCAAATTAGAAAAAGTAACAAGGAAAAGTGCTATATAGTCAGGTAGATAGAGAGGTTGTCTTCATCTGCCAGTGTTTTATTTTTCTCTTGCCCTTTTATTGCTCTTTGTATCCATGCCTCTGTGTATTCTATTTGTTTCTCAAATGGCTGCAGTATAATCTGGTTTCAGATCTGGTGTTGTTCCTTAAACAAGCCAATTGTAACGAGATTGTTCTACAACGTGCCCTTATTTCATTGTCTTTCCTGCCTAAAGTCATTTGATTATGTCTCAGAATCAACACATACTTCGACATTTCCTGTACATGATGACCTGTCTTCTTCTCTTTTTTGTGAGTGGATTAACATTGCATGTTACCTTAATAAGTTATTTACCTTCTAAGTTTTCATATATGTATGTCACACGCTTATTGGTTAGCTCTATTGCTGGAACTTGAATTTCTGGTATCCTTTTGAATATCCAGCTTGCAAGTTTTGGGAACATGCTAAATTGTCTAGGTCCTTTCCTCTTCTTTTAGCAGATCTGTTTAGGAGATGATGTTTTCAGACTCTTGAATTATGAAGACTTTGTGGAAGAAGCATATGTTGACATTTCTTTTTTCTTTCTATATTTTGAATATGCAGGCCTACTCAACTGTTGGTACGCCTGATTATATTGCTCCAGAAGTGTTGTTGAAGAAGGGCTATGGAATGGAATGTGACTGGTATGTATATTGTGGCATTCATTCGCCTCCTACAACAACAAGAAGATTTATGTTAAGCAAAATTATCTGGACTCTTTTTTTTTTTTATAGGTGGTCTCTTGGTGCTATTATGTATGAGATGCTTGTTGGTTTTCCCCCTTTCTACTCGGATGAACCTATGTCTACTTGTAGGAAGGTAATAATGTTTTTCCATTTTTGATTACAGTTCCTCATCAACTATGTTTCTACTTGTTGCTTTCTTGGACATGGCCAAGTAATTTTTTTTTTTTTTCTGTTTGTTGCAGATAGTCAACTGGAGAACGTATCTAAAATTTCCTGAAGAGGTAAAACTATCCCCAGAAGCGAAAGATCTTATCTGTAAGCTATTATGCAATGTGGAACAAAGGCTTGGAACGAAAGGCGCTGATGAAATAAAGGTTCCTTTTCATCGATCTAATCTGAAAGTTGAAATCTGATTTTGATAAAAGAATTGCAGAGTGAGAAATTCCTGGTGCAATATTTTCAGGCTCACCCATGGTTCCGAGGTATTGAGTGGGACAAGTTGTACCAAATGAAAGCAGCATTTATTCCAGAAGTTAACGATGAGTTGGATACCCAAAATTTCGAGAAGTTTGAAGAGGTGCACTAGACTTTCCTTTTAAACATCTTCAAGCTATGGTTACTCTAATCTCAGCCAGTCCTACTCAAACATTATTATTTTTCTCATGATCAATTTACATTGTTGTAGGGTGATAGTCAAGTTGCTACATCAGCCAAATCTGGTCCATGGAGGAAGGTTGGTTTATGACGCTCCTTTATACACATGTTAAACTAATGAAGCACAGCATTTCTTTTAGTTGGTGGTTACTATTGTTTCTCTTTCACATGGTGCTCTGTTATTTTATGTGGTGGTCCATGTTCATGTTTGCTGTCTACTGATAAGTGAGAAAAGTTTGTCGCAGTAAAATAGTTGAAGCCTTTGTGCAAGTGGTTTTAGTTGTGATGTTGGTCGCACGTAGTATGTTATTAGCTTGCTGTGAATACAACTGTATCCCATTCGCAAGTTTGGGTTGTAGAGAATTTGTAGGGTCAACAGATTAAAGAATTATATCTAGGCTAATACATTCAATCTTCCATGAATTTAACATTCAAACTCTTACTGAAATTTTGTTTTTTAGTAAATTACATTATTGTTAGTGAATATCAGAAACTTTGTTTTATCAAAACAGACTGTCAGTTGCATTGTTATCGAAATAATAAAAAAATAAAAAATAAAAAAGAAAAAGAAAAAGGAAAGAAGAAGTCACTGGCCAAAGCCTGTGACTAAGAAAGCATGATGGCAACTCCTCTACTTAAAGTGCTACTTAAAGCATGATGACTAAGAAAATTTTGGACGTCTAGATACTTCTATTTCTTAAATTATGCTTGTTTTTTATTATATAATAATGCTTGCTTACGTGTGATATTGCAAGGAAAGTGTTCATGCTTGTGTACCATTTCATTGTTCCTTTTATTGTTGCAGATGCTCTCATCTAAGGATGTCAACTTTATGGGTTACACATACAAAAACTTCGAAATTGTCAACGATCATGAAGTTCCTGGAATTGGTATCAAGCTTCTCCATTTATATTCCAGTTTCATGGGTTCCTTTAGTTTTCTAATAAAATGTGGCAAAAACATAACAGAAATTTGTGCTTGATGCTTATCTTTAGCTTCATGTGATATTTACTAGGGGGAAAATTTTCTAATGTGGCGTACTCAATTTTAATGGTTCTGATAGGTTTCTGAAATGATTTTCTTTTTTCAGCTGAACTGAAGAAGAAGAGCACTAAGCCTAAGAGACCCACTGTCAAATCCCTCTTCAGTATGTTTCTTTATACCCCTTGTCTGTTCATCTGTTTGTAATTTGTTTATAAGTGTCTCTTTACATTGATACAACTGTTTCTGGTTGTTTATTATGCCATGTGACTGTTACCAGAATAGGAAGACATGCTCCTTGTGCTAATTATAAGTATGAAGAGAGAAAAATGTGTAGTAATTGTTGCGTCCTCCCAGTTTCAGATACACTTTGTTGCAGGTGTTCCTTGGATGCTGTTTTGATTTTGAACTAATGATGGATTTTGCATGTAAATGGCAAAAGTCAAGTTATAGATGGTTGCTTGCTTAAATGGACAAGGTTAAAGTCCAAAGAGTAATACTTTCCGGAAAGAGTGCTGTGTGTGTTTATGTTTCCTTCTGGAAAGAGAAGCTGTATCTTGGCTGGGGAACATATGAAATATAATGATGAATGTACTTGTTTGTTGCCTGAAGTCTTTCACATTTCCTCGTTTCCTTGTCATTTCGCATTTTATTGTTGGCAGGCTGTTTCTTTTGATTGTAGCTATGGAAAGGAAGTTGCTTTCGTACCAAAAGTGAATATCCAAGTAACATGTACCACTTGTGTCTACAAAATGAGACATGCTCGTTGAAATTTTCTCCTTTCCTTGTATGTTTTCATGATACTGTTTGAGTCCCATCTTTCTGTTGCAATTTATATATCTAAAAGGTTCGGTACCGTAGACAACTCTGGTTAGTTTACTAGTTCGGACTACTAAGATTCCTCTACGTATGAAAAGCAATCTGTCGGGGACCCGTCTGATGTGCGCCGCACAATCTTGATGAAGTCTCACCCACAGTCTCCACTGCTGATAGTCTCGATTTGGAATAGCTACTATTAGCATTAGTTAGAGGTGTCAAAATGGATGATTTGGACGAATTTGAATTGGTTAAAATGAATAATGGGTATAAATGAGTCAAACTATTTATTCCCATTTAATTAGATGGGTATAAATGGGCAAGTCAAAAAATTCTTGTTTGATTCTGTTGTTGTTTCTTTTGCAATGTCTTGTTTGTTAGGCATCTCCAACTTTACTTGATGAAAAGGTATTCTACTGACTTTACCCACGGTCATCTTCCATTACCCTTGGACAGCATTCCCGTCCCAAAAGAGGAGGTGGAAAAATTACTTAACCTCACTGCTCAATTCAAACTTTAGAAATTCGTGTTTTAGCATGTTGGTGATGACTCAAAATGGATCTTGTGCTGTGTCATAGAGGGTCTGACTTCATCCATCCCATAATTGCATGTTCATATAGGTCTACTTGTTACTTGATGTTCTTTTGTTTTGTGCATTTCACAGTTTTACGGCTTGACTCCACCCTAGAATTGCTGTGGCTATGTGATGTGATTGGTAAAAGATACATGGAAATGCCAAATTCAGAGTTTTCTGATCTCCTTATGTTTCATTTCGCAGATGAGGAATCAGATGCTTCTTCAAATCAGTCTGCTCAAGGAAGCTTTCTGAATCTATTACCTCGGCAATTTGAAGTTTCGAAACGGGGGGAACCATGAAAAATGACTAATCTGTGCATAACTTCAGATGACTCTAGCAATTGCCGGACAGGATTAAGTTAATTATGACCGAATAGCTTCTGTTACAGCTGTTTTCGTTTTTGTACACCCAAAGTGTAAGTATGCATGATGAAGGCGTTTTGGCGTTTGTTACAGTTTGCATTTGGATTGGCTCGGCTTTGATCGTGATCTGTGTAAATTATCTCCAGAAAGTATATATATATTCAATTCTTTTTGGATAGTTGCAAAATGTGCAAGTCTTCTGGTTTTTTTCTGGTGTCAAAACTGTAGAGAACTGATACAATAGCCTGTTCTTGTAATTACCTTTCTTGATACAGCTTTAGTCATAGCAATACCAATCTTTAAGTTTACAAAGCTTTGAATTTTGGGCTCTTATATCTGATTATTCTCTGACTCTAGCTTTCTCTTTCTGATTGGTTCATACCGGCGAAAACAATTCATCACAGGTTTCTGTTCAATTAATGGCTATGTAGCTTTCCTTCGTCTGCAACCATGGACAAAAATCTGCAGATGTACCATGTTCTACTCCACAGGATAAATTATGAATGGTGACAAATGTCTGTGAAGGCTCAAGATTTGGAAGATTTATCCTATTCTGTCATAATTACCCTCTTTTTTTTCTTCCCTGCACTATGGAAGAGCGTCATGTTCTTTGTTCTTCCATTGTCTTATTGCTGCCTAGCTCATCAATTCAAGAATTGGTAGATGTTGAAGCAAGGGTCAATCCAGAATTGGTTTAGAGTTGACTACAATCCTGAAGAATTGAACTTTTCGAACAAATGCAATATATTTTCTTCACAATTTCAATGTTTTTTGGATGGATTACCGTTACAATATGATACTCGAACTGATCAAATTCTTTGTTCTTCGTTAGTCAAATTTTGTTAAGATATTATTATAACTAACACTTAATTTTAAAGTGATGATATTCACATTAATAACTCGCAAATATTCACATTGATGACCAAAAAATAGTGGGACGAACACTAAAATCTAGTGAAAATTGAACAAAAAATCTCTAATTTATGGCTAATAAAAAGAGTTGAGGAAAAGAAAAAAAATTCTCAAAAACTAGTATAAACCCGGCCCAAGGCCCAAGCAGCACTTTGGTCAATGCCATACTAGTAATCTACTGATCTCCGTTCTTCCCCATCTTTTTCTCTCTTTCTTCTCTTTTGGCTCTCCAAAACCCCCAAATCATGCAGGTAAAAAACCCTAAAATTTATAGATAAATTTTCGATACAACAAAATTACCGTTAGATTCGATTCCAAAATCCATTCCGTCTTCTCCGTCAGCTTATTTTCATGAATTATTATGCAAAATCGAATTTTAATAACCCTAAATCCTTTCCTCTAAACCCTTCCCCTAAAACCCTAATCTTCCAATATTTTCCAATTGCATTCAATTTAATGATTTTTGTTCCCGTATGGGTGCAGGCGAGCGACAGGTTTAATATAAACTCACAGTTAGAGCATTTGCAAGCTAAGTATGTGGGCACTGGCCACGCCGACTTGAACAGATTGTAAGTTTGCAATTCTCTCCCTTTTTTTTTGACTGGATATGATTTATGATTTTTGGATTTGGTTTTAAATTTTGGAACTTTATAGTGAATGGGCAGTGAACGTTCAGCGGGATAGTTATGCATCGTATGTTGGGCACTACCCAATGCTAGCTTATTTTGCAATTGCAGAGAACGAATCAGTTGGTAGAGAACGCTATAATTTCATGCAGGTAAAGTTCTGCAATTTCAGAAAGATCGATTCTTGCTCTATTTCTTTTTCTCTGGATCACTTGGTGTTGATTTTGTTCCGTATGCTGCTTTGTCATTCTAACATCTTATTTTTGCCCACTTTAGAGGTGTAATTTAATTGATGACTGTTTCAGGAAATAACCAAGTTGCTAGGTTTGCGGTTCTTTCTTTCCTTTTGTTCCCTGTCGTTTTAGTACGTAATATGTTGCTTCATGATTAATTAGGCCAGTTCATTTTGCCCTTTCTAAGCAAGGAGGGCGGTGCTTTTCTCTGTTGGGTTGCTTTACCTGTTTTTAGCTAGTAGTAAAGTGTCCCTTCTTGTTCGAAACATCAACTTTTCTCATGTTTTGTACTTAAAAATATGAGGTACATTGTGGGTAGTTGTGCAAGTTTGATAATACGACCTGGTGTTTAGTATAAAAGATGAAAAGAATGACGAAAGTAAAAATCAAGCTAGCTGCTTTGAAATGATGAATGAAAGATGTAGTGGTAGCATCAAGTTGATGATTTCTTTTGAGTTTTTGATGTGCCTATCCGTTTCCTATATCCTATATCAAGCTGAATCACAGGTAATTAGAATTTTGTGAATATGGTCCACCTGTTATATTAAGGAAATGCTGGAGATGCAGGATTGCCACTTTGAAGGATTTAAAGTTACCTTATCTTGGATAATTTTGTTTTTTCCTTGTCAGTTTTCGTGTGTGAAAAAATTTAATTGTTCTGTAGTACTCTTATTGTATTTCCTTAACTAAAACTAAGAGGACTGTTGGATTTGCTTCCCTGAATGTTGCAGAAAATGCTTTTGCCCTGTGGTCTCCCACCTGAGAGAGAAGATGATTGAGAATTGCAAAGTTCAGATTTTAGCATTGTCCTGCTGCATGTTTGGAAGCTGAGATACTATCTTTTGTTTATGATGTACTCAGTACAGCTTTAGGGATGTGATTTCTGTCACTGACAAGGGCATATGTATGATGTGTATCTTGAATTTTCATGGATGTTACTCTTAATGTAACCATTATAATTTGATGGGATACTTTGTTCTCCAATTGCCTTCTGGTTTCCAATGGCTGTGTTTGAGTCTTTTGGGTTTTATCTTTCATGTATGTTAGATTTTGTTCCAGGCAGCCACCTGATACAGCAGGAGAAATTTATGCCTTGATTAATTCGACTTTGGAGTTAGGGAGGTCATTGTCATCTGGATACTTATGGATACCAAATTAAGGATCTGAACCACCTAATCCGAGTTTTGGATGATCGGTAAGAAGGAAGAACATGAAATGGAAGAAACGCTTTCAGGTTTTAGTGTTTTTACCTCCATCAATGTCACATGGAGACATTGAGTTGGGAACAAATGCACCTGTTTGTATGTGTTTATTCTTTTTTGAGATTGTGGGATCCTTTTTGATAGTTGAACGTTGGAGAACCAGGGCATAATTAGTGGGGATAATTACTTGACGCACGATAAACATTGTGGCACATATGATCGGGAAAAATCACTTCTTGGGAGTTTTGCATTCCAATTTCCATTTCCATTTCCATTCAACTCTTTTTTTTTTTTCAGTAAAAGCCAAGTTGGAATTGGGGATGGTTTTGGAAATATAATTTCTTTATAAAAGCATGAAGAAATTTACTTGAAGACGGCTTACAATAATTAACGAATTCATTAGCAATCGTGCCTCGTGTGTGGGATGACTGTCCTTGAAGGTTCTTAGGAAGCCCATGGGGGCATACTCGGAAACAGAAAGCCTGCTGGGGAGGAGCATAGCCTCGCTCCCGTCCTACTCTCCAATGAAGCTCCAGCTTAGGCGGTTCAGTGTTGATGAACACAGAGCAGAAAGCCGCGTACGTACTTTAAATCAAATCTTCAATCTGTGAATCGTGTAATAAATGTTAAAACGAGCATAAAAGTTGAATCTTTATTAGTCCAATATTTCACAAATATTCCAGCAAAATCCCATGAGTACTTGCTATCAAAAGTCTCTGAGGGCTTTCCTCGAACACGAATCAGTCATCAAGACAAAGCACCAAGCAAAAGAACTCCATGCACGACTCATCAGAACAATGGCGCCAGTATCAGCAATTCTCAACTCTAAGATCATCTCCATTTACTCGAACTTTAACCTTTTACAAGATTCTTTAACTCTTTTCAACACTATTGATTCACCACAGCCCACAAAGGCCTGGAAATCCATCATTAAATGCTATGCTTCAAGCGGGCTTTTCTTGAATTCCTTTACTTCTTTTAATGAAATGAGGTCTGTCGGAAGAATCCCAGATAGAAATGTGTTCCCTTCTGTGTTAAAATCTTGTGTGCAATTGAGGGATCTAAGGCTTGGTGAGAGTGTTCATGGCTGTGTTATGAGGCTTGGCTTGGATTGTGATCTTTATACTGGGAATGCATTGATGAATATGTATGCCAAGTTGCAGCTTCCAAAGGCCCAACAGCCGTTTGATGAATTTCCTGAAAGAAAGAAGCAGGTAGGTAGCTTTAGAAATAGTTGGATGGGAATTAATCATCCAGATGAGGTTAATGTACATTTAATAAGTGGAGTTGGGTTGAAAGATATGACTGAAAAGCCTATAGAGATGGAAGCTTTAGGAATGGATACAGTAAGGAAAGTTTTCCAAACGATGCCAATAAGAGATGTTGTTTCATGGAATACGATTATTCAGGGAAATGTTCATGGTGGGCGCTATAAGGAAGCTTTGGGAATGTTAAGAGAAATGGGAAATTCTGACTTGATGCCTGATTCATTTACTTTGTCTACTGTGCTTCCTATCTTTTCTAAGTATGTTGATCTCAAGAAGGGAAAGGAGATCCATGGCTTTGCAATTAGACATGGGTTCGATGGAGATGGTTTCATTGGGAGCAGTTTGATTGATATGTATGCAAATTGTACCAGGGTGGAGGATTCATATAAATTGTTTAGTTTGTTACCTCAGTGTGATGCTGTTTCTTGGAACTCAATTATAGCAGCATGTGTACAAAATGGTAGGTTTGATGAAGGCTTGGAACTGTTCAGGCAGATGTTGAGGGCTGATATTGAGCCTCTGGGACATTCATTTTCAATAATAATGCCGGCTTGTGCTCATTTGACAACCCTAACTTTGGGGAAGCAGCTTCATGCATACATAATTAGGACAGGGAATGTTGAGAATTTATATGTAGCTAGCTCACTGGTGGACATGTATGCTAAATGTGGGAACATAAAAAATGCTTGGTGGATTTTTGATAACATGGAAATACAAGATTCAGTTTCCTGGACAGCCATGATTATGGGGTATGCAATGCATGGGCATGCTCGTGATGCCATCTCATTGTTTGAGGAAATGCAGATGGCAGGAGTGCAGTCTAATTCTGTGGTCTTTGTTGCTGTTTTGACTGCTTGTAGCCATGCTGGATTGGTCAATGAAGCTTGGAAATATTTCAGCACTATGACTCAAAATCATGGGATTGCTCCTGAACTGGAACATTATGCTGCGCTTGCTGATCTTCTTGGTCGAGCAGGAAGACTACAGGAAGCTTATGACTTCATCTCTAGCATGCATATAAAACCAACAGGGAGTGTTTGGTCTGCACTATTGTCTGCTTGCCGAGTTCACAGAAATTTTGAAATGGCTGATAAGGTGGCTAAAGAAATATTTAAGATTGATCCCGAGTACACAGGCGCTTATGCTCTTTTGTCAAATATGTATGGTGCTGCTGGAAGTTGGAAAGAGGCTCAAAAAATAAGAATCACCATGAGACGAAAAGGCATGAAGAAGAAACCAGCTTGCAGCTGGATTGAAGTTAAGAACAAAGTACATGCTTTTGTGGCAGGAGATAAATCTCACTCATTTTATGGTCAGATAAATGAGGCTCTGCAAGATATTTTAGAGCAAATAGAGAACGAAGGTTATGTGCCTGACACAAGTGAGGTTCCACATGATGTTGATGAAGAGCAAAAGAGGTATGCTGTGAGCACTCATAGTGAAAGGCTAGCAATAGCATTTGGTATTATTAGCTCTCCTGCTGGGACAACCATTCGCGTGACAAAGAATCTTCGTGTATGTGTGGACTGCCATACAGCAATAAAGTTCATATCAAAGACTATGGGCAGGGAGATTATTGTCAGAGACAACATTCGTTTTCATCATTTCAAGGATGGTAATTGTTCATGTGGAGATTATTGGTGAGAAACTGTGTGATGGCATCAATCATGTAGATACCAGAAGTTTGTGTTTGTTATATTGTCAGTTGACGATCAAATCTGGAGTATCCTTGGGTGATAGATGGTGCTTATATGTAATTAACCATTATCTAAAGGTGGAGTGCATCCTTTTCTGGTTAACGCTGAGATTCTATGACCCTAAAGTCTTAGATGAGGTTGAATGCTTTAGTGGTGAAGGTCAGGGCACCTTTATCTTTTGCATTCAAGTAAATCTATAGCTAAGACAGAGCAGAGATTTCTAGTTTGCCCAAGTTTTTGACAAACCCTTTTATTGCTTTGGTGGCTACTAGAAGGTGTTATGTATATATATCCAATCTCAAACCCTGGTAAGTGGGAAGGGAGTCAATCAACATGCCTGCTCAAACCTAATTTTATTTACTCATCAAACAGAAGTCTTCTGATAGCAATTATTGGAGAAACTTCTTCATATCATATTCTGGAGGGACATTTTTGGTACTATATCAGTATTGCTCATTAATGGATTTTTAGCTACTTGGATGTATATGCAAGGTGAGGGCAAAAGCTTTCACTATGAGGAGGTAAGCCCATTTATATCTGGCATACATGGTCTTATATAGCACTAGTAAGCATTTGTCTGAAGCGGAGTGTATTTGTGCTATCTGTGACTTGAATTTTGATTGTTTGTACAATTTGAGCTTAGATTGTTAATGACTGTTTTTTCATCTTCTACCTCAATTGGCGGGAAGTCTTTGTTGCATGTATATTGTGGCAAAGGATAATGTTTTATATATGACTGATGGATCATCCCGATAGTAATCATGTTGAAAGCTCCTGACTTTCTGGCTGTGATTTATTTGTGTAAACTAACGATGAATATTATTCAGAACTTACACCGATGGTAGGTTTTAGAAGTTACCTTTTTTTCTTTTGAGCATTGAAATAGATAGTAGTTTTTAAGAGTTACATGGGATTGATATGCACTGGGTTCTCATGAAAGAAGGCTTTGTCAGTTTTAATTACTGCATATTATGTTATCACAGTCTTTTTGAGGAGTTTAAGGGTAATATTATTGAACATCATCTGTGGAAGGTTGATAAATTATGCGGAGGTCAGACTTCTGAGATGTAAGTCCCACCTTGTTTATGTCAACTCTTTGTTCCACTGACATTTCAGTTATGGGACTGTCATTTCCACTTACTGGAAAATTCAGTGGAAAGAGTAAAATTTACCTATGTGTTGCTTCAATAAGACAGAAGATTCAACTCTCTAATCTAGAAATTTAAAAAGGATCCAGCTAGGAAATGCTACTAACTGGATGTATGAAGCTTTAGACTTTCACTTTGAGAATTGGATTCGTTAAATGAAATTGATCGGATAACAGATAGAGCTTGATTGGCTTCATAATACGGGTTCACTCAGAATTTCAATATTTGGTTTAGTTCGGATATTTTCTTAATTTCTTTGGCAGTTCGCATAATGCTTAATGTATCTTGTGCATTGTTAATTAACTTTCATTTGGACAAGGATTTCATTCAGCGTTTGTTCATTTTCTTTTTCACTGGTGTGATTACAGAAAGTTCTGCTCCAGATTGAATCAGTAAAAAGAATTTCTAGCAGGTCAAGTGGGTAAATGAATTGATGACTAGCGGTCCTGCATGAGATCCCATTGTTATGGTCGTCTAGTGAATATTCTGGTGAAGATGTTCGAAGCTGGTATGTGGTGTCATACTCATGAGGCCAGAAAAGCATGTTCTACTGTGGATTGCTAATGTGGGGATGATTGTGACAACTTTACCAGTCTCAAACTCTCCTGGAAGACGTTCAGAATTGGTATATGGTTTCATATAACTTTTGTTCACGTATTGGAGAGCCAAATTTTCTCCTTCAATTGCTTTTTTTTGTGTTTCCAAATCAAGCATTATTCTGTTTCATTTCCATAATAATTGCTCTCATACTGTCAATATCTGCTGTTGTCCATTGTACAGTGAATTACCATTGCACTCGAGACGTTTATATTGTCCGACTTGCTGATCATTTTAAACAGCCAGCAGGATGACTTTCAAGCAAAACCAACAACGAAATTCTTGGAGAAGAACCGTCGTAAAATGTTCAGAAAAAGATAAAAAAAAGAAGAAGAAGAAGACGGTCTGCTACAAATCTGGAAGGCGAATGTAATTGAAGTTTCGATCTACTAGCATTGTAGCTGGATATATGTAGTTATATATGTTTATGCTCAGTATGTGTAGACTTTATGATGGATAAAGGACTTTCAACTTTGTTATGTCAATACATGGGGAAAGTGATGAATGATGTTCTCGTGTAGTTGCTCCAAGTTTAAGCTAGGTCATGATGGATTTCTGCCCTGTTTTCCATGCAAGCATATGAGGTGAATCCATCAAGCTAGCTATGCTCTTCGAGCACAAGACAAATGTTCATAATTTTCTCCATTTTAGGTGGATCTTGCTTCAGTTTCCATTGACCATAACCTTATATTTCTAGCTTTGGCCTTCATAATGAAGAGGTCCTGCGCAAAGAAGAAAGTAAAGAAGGCAAGGGGCTAAGCAAACACAGATGATATATGCACCTCTTTAGCGTCAATGTTGCGTCCTATTTTAGTGGATATTCCAAAGAGAACCAGAAGAACAATAATTCTGCACAAAGGGATCTAATTGACTACGTTAAGCTTGAATCAAGAAATGAACTGATTATTCTCGAGGTCACTTGGGTCACCTACTTTTCTTTTTTCCTGTCTGGTGGCATGTGAAAGCAACATCTCAGATATGGACATAGTTAAAGTCACCAAAAGGTATTTCAGAGATGAGTTAATTCTCAGCCTAGATTAAGAGGAAAAGGGCAGAAAAAGAAAATAGAGCAGTGAAAAAAAAATGTTTCATTCTACATTGTAATCTTCAACTTCTCACCAACATCTTGAAGTCTAGCCAGTGGTCTCCCTCCTCTAAGAAGGTTAGGCAGGGTGTGGAAGGTGAGACAAAAGTTGGCTCCTGGCAAGTCAGTGATCATCTTCAGTTTTATGTCTTTAGTTTTATTGTTTTCTTGCCAAACTGAGAAATGAAGACAATTGTTGAGTGGACTTGGTCCACAAGTTATGTCATGTTCTAAAGGTTTGATGATCTCTTCACCAGACAAAAACAGGGTAGTAGTGTTCAATTTAATGGATCTTAGTGCCTAATAGAGCATCATTGGCTGATCAGGAGATGAGATTATGATCCTCTTTTTTTTCTCTTTTTTTTTTCAATTGTAGTATAATCAAAATATAATGAGGACAAAGAGAAGCACATTAGCCACATACACAATTGCATTAGAAAAATCAAAGATAAATTCCAATAGTTCCAAAGCTTTTGGGCTTGTAAAGTGACTTAGAAGATGGAGTAGGAAAGGGAAGCTTGAAGAAAGGTCAAATCTCAAAAAATTGCAATTTAAAGTCTTTTAAAAGTTGAAGTGGTTATCCGTGATCTTCACGGAATCATGTGGATTTAGACTATTCTTAACTTGTTATTAATACATTTTTCAACCACTTTTTTATCTCAAAAATGTCAGATCGTTACAGTATATATTTATTTTTTGACAAAAATATCAAAAAATAGCAATCCAAACAGACTTTTTAATTTTCCTTGCAAAGTTAACTAAAGAAGAGATGAAAGTTCTCTCTTACATGTGCGTTAAGTATCATTAACATGAAAGAGAAAAGGTTAAGTACAGTAATACAGGTTAATCATAATTTAACAGTGAAACAACTAAAAAATAAGACAAGACTTTCATCATCTTTCCATTCAACAAATTCTAGAAAAAAAAAAAGAAAGACTATTTTATAGGCATAGTGATATTAACTGCATGACAGCATTAAATACTCTCCCGTCCCACTTTGATAGTCCTGTTTTTCTTTTTCGTCTGTCCCAAATTATAGTCCATTTTCCAATTGAAGAATATAGTTGTATTTTAATTTTTCTATAATACTCTTATTCAATGTAAGTTGTCGTTACTATAAACCTACCCCATTTAATGAGAGTTGATTCTTTTTTTACCATCAATTCAAGTTTCCATAAAGTTGTACTTTAATTAACATGAGGGTATTTTAGTAAAATAGTTACCTAAATTGATGATTCCAACAAAGTTAACTACTTTTTCTTAAACTGTGTGAAAAAAAAATCAGGACTATCAAAGTGGGACGAAGGAAGTATGAAGTATTGAATTTGAACCAAAACATTTGACAAGTAACAAATGATTGTTCAACTTCAACCCAAAAGAAATAAAGAAAGAGGAAACTGCTGTCCATTTAATCTCTCCCCTAACTCTTTAACCTAATTCCTGTCCTTTATTTACTGCCGCCACTAATAGATGCTTAGAGAAACAATTAAATTTTAATAATGTCATTATACTCATTCTTGTCGCTATGGTCAAAAAAAAAAAAAACCTCTGTTTATCCTTTAATCCAATTCTTTAGTTATAATCCAAGAAGCACTGAAAATCTCTAAAAATGACTAATTGCTTCATTATTACATAAAGAAAAATTATCTCAAGAGTGAAATTGAGCTAAATTTTCTAAAATACTATAATTGAATTCAACAAACATTTCCTATTGGCTATTTAAATTTTCAAAACTTTTACAAATTCATAATTAGATACTATATTTTTGTATCACAATTAAGAAAATAACTAAGATAATAAAGAAGGGTGCAGATTATCGAAGAGTCAAAACAAATAATTAATTCAATTAAAGGTAAATAAAAAGCTCAACCATTTATCCATGTTGGAAGGTAACAAGCTTTAATGTGCAAGAGTGCTCTGATTTATACAACAGTGGAAAGAGATTAGTTGGATTATGTAAAAAAAACTATTTATTAATTTGACTCTATATTTCTCTATTTAGAAAAAAATTAGAGCTAATTCTTTTAGTCATTTGAATAGTTTACAATTAAACAAATAAAAAAGCCAGTAATGTCCCAACAGCTCTTTATTCTTATTTCCATATGGTTTTACAGACCATCACAATCCACATTTCTAGTCCTCATCTCTTTTGTCTCAATCTCTTTCCCTTTCCTTCTTACACAGATCCCTCTCAGAATCTATTTTCTGCCCGTGGATTTCGTTTTCCTTAGATTCCTCCCTCCAGAATTAGACCTTCTTCTCATTTTCCTCACCTTCTATTTTCACTCAAATGTATATATGCGTTTAATTGTTCACTTGTTTCCCTTGTTGGATGCAAAACCAAACTGGATTTCTATTTAATGTACCTTCTTTCTTCCCTTTTTCTTTTCCCTGCATCCCAAGATGTAGATTTTAAAAGGGTCAATTTTAATTCGTTAATTTATTGAAAAAAAAAACCATCTTTTTCAGAATTTATGTGAAAGAGTACATAAATTCTTGAATTCCCAAGCTCATATATCAAGACTTGATTTTGGGACTTGTTTGGTTTTTGGTTAATTTGTTTGTCTGCTGAGGAATTTTTTTTGAGGTGGGATTTTTGGATGGTTTTTTCTCGCTTTTCTTTTGATGGTGGATCTGAAGATTGTCTAAATATTGGAGCTTTGGACGATCGATCGAAGGAAGTTTTGATGGTTAATATGTGGAATGTTGTATTCGGTTCAGCTTGAAATCAAGAAGGAAAATTTTTTGGGTTCCTTATTTTTTTGACCTCATTTTTACCCCTTAATATTGGCTCTGAAGGGTAGTTTTTCTTAGAAGGTTTAGTTATGGATCATGTGATTGGTGGAAAGTTTAAGCTTGGCAGGAAGATTGGCAGTGGATCATTTGGGGAGCTATATTTGGGTAATTTTAGCTCCTATGCTTTTCTATCTGAATAAATTTTTCTAGTTTATGTTGTCATGGTATTTTTATGCGTTCATGGGGTTTATTTGTATTTCAGGAGTAAACGTACAAACTGGAGAAGAAGTTGGTGTAAAACTTGTGAGTGCTAAACCGTTGTTTTAATATTTACATTTAATTTATGCTGCGCTTAGTTCTTTTTGGTATATATTTCTGATGATGCGTCTTCGGTAGTGAATAAAATGAATTGCTGATCTCCTCTCTGATTAGTTTTAGTTCGCCGGTCTAGTTGGTTTTTGAGCTTTTTGATATGTTTTTGTACAGATATGCCTTATGACCTATAGAGTTACAGGATTTTGAGCTTAGTAGGTTGGATTTTAAGTTCGATTTTTCAAATGGACTTGTCATTGACGATTCTTTTCTTAGCATGTAAATTAGGAGTTTTAGTTGCCTGATGTGGCCTAAATAAATCATTAGAGAGTTGAGTTTGAGCTTTTTGTTAACTATTGGTATCATCATTCCAGTTGACTGAATTTACTACTGTTGAAATGTAGCAGCATGTGCTTATCCTAGAAAGCTTGTTGAATTTTTTCCAGGAACCACTTAAAACTAAGCATCCTCAACTTCACTATGAATCAAAGTTGTATATGCTTCTTCAGGGAGGAAGTGAGTATTGAATTGTTTCCTCTTGCTATTTTCCTTTCCCTTAAGTGCTTATATGGTAAAGATAAAGCTCTTTGCCAATTTTTCCTTTTTTTTGCATGAAGCTGGGGTTCCCCATCTGAAATGGTTTGGCGTTGAAGGCGAATACAGTGCCATGGTCATCGACCTTCTTGGCCCAAGCTTAGAGGACTTATTTAACTACTGCAATCGAAAGTTCACATTGAAAACCGTTTTAATGCTTGCAGATCAGCTAGTGAGTGACTTACTTTGTCAGGAAAGTTTTGTTTCACTTGTAGCTACTCTACTTATGATATCTTGTTTACGCAGATTAATAGAGTTGAATACATGCATTCTAGAGGTTTTCTTCACCGTGATATCAAGCCTGACAACTTCTTAATGGGTTTAGGGCGCAAAGCAAATCAGGTTAGACCATTTTCAACCACTAGTTTCTGTGTTTTGTTTGTGTGAGTTTATTGCTTTCGTGGACTTCATTCATGTGTTTCGTCATTCCTTGTGTATTTCTTTGTCACATTAGAGGCTGACCTGGAGTTAAGCAAATGAGGTCATGTCTTACTTTTGGAGATACTGAGGTCTAGGATTTCTGTTGTCATTTCCTCTGGGGGCTCAAAATTTGGGAAGTGTGTTGGCAAACACAAAAAAATGTATTATTGACTGTAATCTTTTTGAAGGATTAGGCTGGTATCTACTGCCTGTAAAACTGTTCTGGAGATAGCGAAAGTGATGCAAATTACAGTGGAATGGCCATTTATATTATTGCTAAACTTTTGAGTCAAGTGAAACATTTAAAGTGCATATTATTTTTGGATGCTGGACTATCAGAATAATGAAAGAGAATTCCAGAGGCACGGTTAATAGTTTCTTCTGTGGTCTTAAAAATGAAGGCTTCCGCATATCCTAGTGCTAAAGATTAGTTTTTCTGTTCCTTGAATTCAGCTTTCCATGTTTTATGTATTTTCGTTTCCTGTCAATGGTGTAATGTAAAATTCATGCATGCTTGTTTGTGCTTTGACTCTAAGATTGACATTTTCTGTATTACATGGACCACTTCAGTCAGCAAAATGATTTCTCCTCTGTTATGTACTTAAATTGTTCTGATACCATAGACCGAATATAGCAAGTTGATATTTGGTTGTCTTTCACTACAATTTTTTTATACATACTCCAAGCACTTCCCTTAGGTTGTGTTTGGATTTTATGCCCTTTATTAATTTGTGTAAATTTGACCATGTGGATCTTGACTTTTCCTCTTGACCCTCGAAGTTGCCAAAACAATCCAAACATTAGATACAATAATCACACAATTGGAGTCAAATAGATTGGACAATACTGAAATACAGAAGCATGCTAGCTTTTTAAACATGATGAAATGTTGTGTAAGCTTCCCACCAAGTACCAAATATAAGTTCCTTTTCCATGTATTTGGTTTTGGCTGTTCAACTAATGGAACAAAATACCATGACCATAAACTATGGTTATCTCATGTTGTCATCTGTTTCTACAATTGTCCATTTGCATTGACAGATACTGTAGTAGTGCAAGCTCTTTAAGCTTTCACTTCTGGAAGAAAACAAAGGCCTTAGCTTAGCTGTAGTATCTGGAATTTGTTTTATTATATTTTGTTTTTCCCCTTTTGAGGGGAGAGTGGGATCAACCTTGTGGTCAAATGTCTTCTGTCATGCATGAAGTGGGATATGATCCTACATCTTTTTCCGATTTTTCCTGACATCTTGATGGAGTGCTTGCAGAGGTAGCATTATAAGAAAACTGAACAATTTCCTACGCCTTCCAAAATCACAGTGAAAGAAAGAAGAAGAATATTAAATGCAAAAGGAAAAGGTAATAGAAGAATTAGTTGCTCATACATTCATTTTTTAGATGTTTTTTCCTTCATCATGGAGCTTTCCTCCTTGGAAGCAGGTGGGTTGCTCTTAACATTACTGCTTCCTCCTTGGAAGCAGGTGGTGACTTGTACAAGCATCAGGGTCTCATCAAGAGATTAGCGGGGATAAGTATGACCAGACAGTCCTGTATCAGTTTTAAATGCGGAGGGGGTTGGATAGTTGGCGAATCCATACAATAATAGCATTTTTATTTATGATGTATTAGGACTCCGTGTGCTGCTTAGAAATTTGAGGCCTTCTGTTTCCGCCTTTTGCCATTTCCCTTTTTTTAAATACTGTTTGGCTGCCTATCATTCTCATTTAAAGTTGTGAATGGTTAACTGTAACAATTTAGGTTGAGCTTCTGGCTTGTATTATTGCATTATGCATTGATCTTATCAACTTCAATTCTAATAAGTTTGGAGCTTTTATATATATTTTTGGTGCTCTGATTATCAAATCTGACAAGAATAATGGTAAATGAGTGTACAAACACGAATATCATATGCATGACTACAAACTTGTACTTGTTAGATGAGGTGATGCTGTATCTTTAGAAATTGTCGTGCTTGTAGACATGCAGGCTCAATTGCTCATGTTTCCTGCTTCCCATGCTCGTGTTTCCTACATTCCTTTGTGCAGTTGTATCTCAGTTTTCTTCATTTTGTTGTACAACAGGTCTACATCATTGACTATGGTCTTGCCAAAAAGTATAGAGATCTTCAAACACATAAACACATACCATACAGGTATTGGAATGATCATACATGCGCGTCATTTAGGTCTAAAAATTGTATCTGTTCTTGTTTTTTCCCAATTACCTTATCCTTCTATGAATCTGCATTTTCGTGTCTGTGAGATGACATTTGGAATCTGAATCTGAATGAGATGACATTTCTGCATTTACATAAATGTGCTATTCTATATGACTTTTCTCAACCTTTCTTTTTCTTTTTTACAGGGAAAACAAAAATCTTACTGGCACAGCTCGTTATGCGAGTGTTAACACCCATCTTGGAGTTGGTAAGTGAACCAGTATGCGGGTTAATTTTTAAGTTCATATTCTTGGATCCTTTCCTTGTGTATTCTTAGATGCGTCACATCGAGATTCTATTGCTCCCTTGCAGAGCAGAGTAGAAGGGATGATTTGGAGTCTCTTGGCTATGTGCTTATGTATTTCCTCAGGGGAAGGTTGAGTGAAAGTTCCTTACTCCACATCTTTCCTTTATCTTTGCATCGACTAATATTCATGAATCTGATTGTTTTTTATCTTTTATTCTAGCCTTCCCTGGCAGGGGTTGAAAGCTGGAACTAAGAAGCAGAAATATGACAAAATTAGCGAAAAAAAGATGCTTACACCAATTGAGGTACTCAAAAAATTCTTCTTGTTCAACTGTGATGTTGTCACATCATTAGACTTTTTTTTGGGTAAAAGGGAAATTTATTTTTCAATCTCTTTTGAATGCTCATGGTGAGGCTCTCTTGGCTAATTGTTTAGTCTGGACATCACACACCATACAACACCTAAAGCAGAAGCACATACATACACATACACAGTCATTCAATACCTGTTCACGTGTTCTTGCATGTGTATGCCCACACACACTATTTTGTATAGTGTAATTTGAATTGCTGTTTTGCTATGGGTAGGTGCTCTGCAAATCTCATCCATCTGAATTCATATCATACTTCCATTACTGTCGATCGCTGCGGTTTGATGACAAACCAGATTATTCATACCTGAAAAGACTTTTCCGGGACCTATTTATTCGAGAAGGTGAGATGTTTCATTAATCCCAAAAATATATTGCCAATATTTATAGAAGATTCTTGTCAAAGTTGATCTGAATCTCATTCTGGGTCGTGTTTTGAATATTGATGTAGTGGTGTCTGTTGCAGGTTATCAGTTTGACTATGTTTTTGACTGGACCGTGTTGAAGTACCCACAGATTGCCTCTAGTTCAAGAGCAGTAAAGAACCCAGGTCTGTTTAGGCTTAAAAACACTTGATTTTTTGGTTTTTGAAATCTTAGTTTTGACATGGTCATGTAAGATACATTTTCTGCAATCAAAGATTCCAATATGGGTTCCTGTAAAACCTATTTGTAGTTTAATCTAATGTTCCTTTACTTTCAGCCGTTCTTCATTTTTGTATTCCCTTCTCAACAGTTCAGTATTTATCCAAAAAAATTTTCAACCTCCATCCCCATCCTACCTTCATAAAACAGGAAGGGGAATAGAAAATGTCTACTCATCCAGATACATCACTAAAAGAAGGGTAAAGGGTAAAAATTGTATAAAACGAAAGGAATGTGAAAAATTTGTTTAGAGAGAGACAGTCAGACACAGAATCCAGAAGGAAAAGTTAGAATAGTGAACCGAGAAAATGTTCCATTAGCCATCAATATGGTTGTCTTCAGATTGAACACTTAATAATTAAAAAAAAAAAAGAAAGAGGAAAATTTTCTATAGGATAATTTCCTATTCATCTGGTGGGATGAAGGACAGGTGGGCATGTGGGAATTTGGAGGTTGCTGCAGGCGAAAGAGATGCTTCTTTCTCACCCCTGTTGTTAGCCTTTTTTAAATTCACCCATAGTGCTCAAGATTAGAGTGTCTCTGGTTTCATCTGGTTATGACATATCTGCTGTAAAATATTTCTTAGCTAATAGGTCCAGTTAGAGATGACGCTCCTATATTTTGTATTCATGAATAGTTTCAAAACACAACTTTGAAGTTTACTTCATTTGAACTGCTTATCTTTAAAGATAATTGGAATATAAGGTTACACTTTGCTCAATTAGTCAATTTAGCAAATTTTGTTTTTATTTTTACTAGCTTAAAATCACATTCTAAATTGGGCGATGTTATGTGAACTGCAACTTCTTAAAAAAGGGTTTGATTTCTTAAATAGGTATACGAATTAGTCCAGGTTTTTTTATTACATTTTGCTGGAATTACATCTGAAAATTGAATTCTGCTCTCTCAGTTTTTTCTTCATCTTGTTCCTCAGTCTTGTGTTAGTACCACCACTAGATTAGGTCTATAGTTGAATTTGGCTTGCTTGTGGCTAGCTGTTATGGGTATTTGGTCATATATGTGGATAGTGAATGGAACAATGGAAGGTTGTCAAGCCGTGGATTTTCAAAAAAGTTGCTGCAAAGGTGAAAACATTCGCAGTTTCTGTGTCAAAACACTTCTGGAATTGTAACTTTGGGTGCAAGGTGTATTAATTGTGTTTAAGCGCATTCTGTGAAAGGTGATGAGTCCTTTCCTGCCTTTTGCCACATGGAGATGGGGTAAAATGTATATTTTTGTGAAAGAAAATGAATGAAAACTGATGATAGAGCAAAGGAAATGTGTTTCATTATGATTATAACTCTTGGGGTTGATTTTGAATGAGTTGCAGTGAGGCTAGTCATTTAATACTTGTTGTAATGTGTCATATCTAGTGAGACAGGAGGTTCGGGATAAATACGAGTCATTTGGCAGAAGGAATGGTTCTGGCGCTGGCTTGCATGGGGATCCCCTGAGGCACAGAGCTTCTGAGGACGTGCCATCGTCCAAGGAGGTGGTGAGTGGAATTGCCACTGCTTCTTTGCTTCATAATACTCCATGTACTTGTGTGTCCATTAATCTCTCCTTTTCCTTGTGGATCAGCTGACAGATTCTGAAAGAGGGCGTGTAGCTCGAACTGGTAGCACTTCAAAGAGGGCTGTAGCCTCAAGCAGCAGACCAAACTCGTCTAGTGAACCTAATGAAAATCGTCCTGGCCGGCTGGGATCCTCGGGCACTGGTCGCCTATCTACAACCCAAAGACTGCAACCTGGATTTGAGTCCAAGTCATCATCTTTCACTCGAGTTGCAGCCTTGAGAGGTGGTCGTGATGATACTCTCCGTAGCTTTGAGCTGCTGACAATTGGCTCAGGCAAAAGGAAATGAGAATATCTAAAGATAATTTTCTGTATGAGACAGTTTCATTTCCTTCCGTGGTTCAGCATGGTTGTTCAATATCTTAAAACTGCAATGGCTGGACTCTGTTCCTAGCCAATCGCGGACTTCTTTCATCCCACTACCCCAGATCGCTTAACCTGTATTCTGCTCTACCAAGGCCTGCTTTTGCTTTTGAAGCCATGTAAACGTGTGAAAGAAAGAGATTAGTACCTTGTTAATTCTGAGACTTGAATGATAACACACATTTTTTGCGACTGTTGTCGTTGAAAAGTATATACTTATGACTTGTCTTCTGCTACATGCCCGGTGCATTTTTACGTGTGGTTGTACTGGGATTTCTTTTGTTTCTGGAAGAAAATTCTTGACTAAGGTGGATGTTCTTGCAAGACTAAGTTTTTACTGATAATTAGGGCTGCAAATGAGCCGAATCGAGTCGAGTTTTAGCCTAATCGAGCTGAACCTTGATTTAATTTTATTGAACTCGAACTCGAGCTCGAATAGGATGAGCTGATAATTTAAAACATGAGCTCGATTCGATTCGAGTCGAACTCGAGTTTCAAAAAAAATAAAAAATAATTATTTTATTTTTTAAAAAATAAATAAAATAATATTTTATTTTTAATAAATAATAAAATATTAAGGATATATATATGTGTAATTTTACTATTAAAATAAAAAAAAATTATATATACTCGAATTCGCGAACGAGTTTAATATTTTGAGATCGAATTGTTGCTCGAATTTGATCCGAATCAGCTCGAGCTCAACTCGGATGACTCGCGAGTGGCGCGGTTCATTCGCAGCCCTACTGATAACAGTCTCTGCAAATGTCTTCCCTTGGTACCTCTGCAATTCTGAAAACAAAGGGAAAAGTGAAGGAGTCCTAGGGGATCTATGCCCAAGGATCCTACTAGTTTCACGTCAGTCCAGTGTTCAGTAAATTTTATCTGCTTACATCATCATTACAATTTTCAATACACCTTTTTATCTTCCCAATTATCTTTTTATCTCACACACATCATATCACAAAAAGTGCTACAGTAAAAATATTCCAAATAAAACACAATCCAAACAAACCTTTCATCATGTGCAAGTGAATTCTTACGAGCAATTCTATAACATCCACATGTTTTCCTATAATGATTTGTGATATGCAAGTTCTTCAAGACTCTGCATATGGCATGCTTGTTTCTTTCTTTCACAGGATTAATTATGTCCCTGAGAAATCTTATGATTCAATCGAAATAAACTGAAGACTTTGTCTTCACTTCAAGTAGTAGTATAAGCATATACTTTTGATCATTACAGTATATTTTTTTATAAAACTTTCAAAAAATAACAATCCAAACGGGTTCATGTAGCATGCTTTTCTTTCTTTTTAAAAAAAAAAGAAGTTTCATGTAACATGCTCAAAGAAATAGAGACTCAATATGGTCAATGAATAATTTAGAGGCCATCCAAAAGTTTATTGCAAAACATGTATGTGGTAAGCATCGGATTATAAGTTTTATGTAGCACAATTGTTCAAAGATGGTGACTCCATATATTTTTTAGGGTCAACTTTTAACTTTCTCAGGCATCCATCTCAATGTCTCATAAGTACCCTGGACTATGAGGGAGACTTTTTTTTTTTTTTTTGTCGACATAGGGGTGTCCGGGTCAATCCTTACGGGGCCCGACTAATCCCCTGCGGCCCGGGCCTTGGCGCCCCAACCCGACCCAAGCACGGTAAGTGCGCGGAGGACTATAAGGGAGACTGATGAGAATGTTTTTTGAAGTCACTAGCTAGGAGGCTGGAAAACCGTGTTACGCACGGTTTTGTACATATTATAGTAGAGTGTCCATGATTACGTGCGATTATGTTAATATTTTTTTATTAAATAGTAAGTGAATATTTTCAAGATTACTTAACATGAAGGTTAATATTTTTGTAATATGCATTGATATTTAATAGAATTGTGTTTAAATAATATGGAAAATTATAATTTATTTACTGTAATAGTGAATGTGCTATATTTGTTAATAAGATTTGACCAATTATATCTAAGTCGTGAACAATAGGGATATTAGAGTCAAAGACAATTATTTAGCATATGGATGGAAAAAAAGGATAAAATTTTAAGCAATGAATATAAGGTGTACTATTGTATTTACTCACTTAATATTCAACAAATATAGACTTCTAGCAATGAATTAATGGATTTTCTTGAGACGACTCCCAACAACTACGATCATTTCTCACATTATAAATAAATAACTTCCACTCGATAGACAACTAAATTACACAAAAAATTAATAAAGCAACAACCACTAAAAGTATAAACACCTGTTTATCAACAGGACTTAGTATATAATTATCACTACAACAAAGAAAAAAAAAGCCGCATGATAATCACAATGGAAAGGAGGAGGTCGAAAATGGCTTGGAAGGTTTCTTAGCCACTTTGCTATAGCAAGTATTAAAATCCAAAATCTCTCAAGGGCGTCTGGATAAGTATTTTACCTTTTAAGGAAGATTAGTGAATCTTTTCAGCTTTGCTCAATTATTGAGTTACCATGAGATGCTCACGTATTCTCCTGTTGCTATAATAAGTAATGCATACTTAACAAGGAAAATAACATCCGTCCTTCAATAACTAGAGAACCAAAAATCATGAAACGTTAATTTGGTAAGAGATAAACGGCTCATAAAATTCTATACAATTAATTAAATAATTGCTGGAAGGAAAACAAACCAATGCATGACAATTATGTTAACTTTGGAAGTAAAATCCAACTTATACCTTAAAAATTAATATTTAACATGAATTGCTAATAAAATCTCCAAATAAAGGATGTTGGTGTAACAACAAAAACTTGAATCTAGTTGCTTGGAATTTTTATAAAGCTGAAGGAAAGTTAATCATAAGCGGACCACATAAAAGTCTTGCAAAGTGCAATAAAATCACGATAATTTTACTCCCGTTATTCATCGACTACTTTTGCTTTCTCGCAATCTCCGAGTCATTTTTACGTCGAATAGAATGTCTGAGAGTCATCAAAATATGAGCAATAATATTCTTCCTCAAATGATAATTGTGCTGCAATTGTCATATCATCCACTGCTTACCACATGCCCATTTTGCAATGGGATATTTGAGACCTTTCTTGATTTCTTTAAGACCACATGCCCATCTTGATTTCTTGATTTCTTCCACAACCTTTTCCTACATTAGGAAGAAGCAATGCTACAAACCATCCTACAATCCCAGCTCAACCTTACTCTGTTGGATCATTGACTATGACATCATTACAGGCTTTTCTACCTTGCAACCAAATACATAATCTAAGTGGCAATACCCCATCAATAAATCGACCTAATAGGTTTTTCTACAGGCGCAGTTGGGAGCTAAAGATTATACCAATTATGTTCCCATTAAACTCCAGTGGCTCTAGAGGGTTTGTACATCATAGAGCATCTAGACAAACAATTGAGTCAACATCTACAGTGATTGTACATGATTCACAACAGGCTTCAAGCCCAACTTCAGCTAACCCTGATCAACTAGCGCAAGTAATCCCAGAGACAGATGAAGCAGACCGTAGGAGGCAAGATCAAGATTTATGGAGTCATCATCCGCCAGGTGTTGGTGAACCAAATGAGGGACTCATGACTTGGATTTGGAATTAAAGCTATAAAGTAAATAATTAAAGGCTATAAAAGCAAAGAAACTTGTGTATTTATTCTTTTTTTTGTTGTCATGTGGCACTTTTTATTCAGTTTCACTATCCGCGAACATTTTAGTAGTTGTGTGAGAAAGGAAGTTTTTTTTTTTTTTTGTTTTTTAATTGTTTTCTTCAAATAATTCTGAAGCCCATGAATCCTTTTCTACCATAGTGTCTTGAAGAAACAAACTCAAACGTTTGAATATAAAAGGACAAGTTTGAGTTAGATTTAGAGAATAGACATTAAGCAACTTTGATGTTCAAGAGAAGGTGGGCTTAATCTCGGATTGGCCAAACACTATTAAATGGAAAGCACGAGTAAAAAATATAGATAAAATTGAGAATAATCAAAATCAGTATGTATCTGCAAGTGTGCACATTATGAGAAAAATATACACAAAAAGAAAGAGAGAAAAACATACCAAGATGATTGTTGTGGTGAAGCTAAATACTTTATTTTGGAGGGCGAAATTATGGTTAATGAATTAATAGAAAATTACATGCCTAAAAGGGGTTGTTGGGGGGGGGGGGGTGGAGAGAAGGGAAGAGTGGACAAGTGCATTTGTCTATATATAGAGGAGGATAGACAATTTAAAGCCTGCTTATCTGGATAAACTCTTGCTTGGTATACATTTTACAGATAAAAGTTTACTCTGCATCATTGATTATTCTTAGTTATGAATAACTATGTATATTAAGATTAGTGCAAATAATTCTTTCTCTAATGGAAAGTCACAAGTGCAGGCATCATAATGCCAAAGACATGAATTACCAAAATTTGGAACGACTGAACATTTGTTTTAAAAGAAGAATATCAACACTTTTAACTGTTAAGCTATATCTAATTTTCAAGGTATTTTACAGCATGATTTCATCTTTTGACATTGACTGCTCTATAGGAGTTATTTACTGATGGATTCTTTTGTAATAAGATGCAGGGTTGATGCAATTGTCGTAAATTTTTCTTTCGAATAAATCTTATATATACCAACAATGTATACACTATCACCGTTTGATTCATAATATATGTGCAAAAGTTAAATTTCAATTCAAATTTTACATAGTTATCATTCATCCAACGCTGACAGTATACACACTGTCAGTATAGGAAAGATTAATCTTTTTTTTTTTCAAAAATAAATTTTTTGGTAAGAAATTCCCAAAAATGATTAAGTCTATGACTATATAACTAGATTGTGAATAGATAAGATAACAAAAGAATATTTATGGGCTATTAATGTCTCACTAGCATTGTTGAGCAACACTATTTTCTTTTTTAATAAAGCGCACTTGTCACACATTCATTAGCGAAAATTAGTTTCCTTTCGCCCCCTTTTTAGCTAAAATGTAGTGCAAATATCTAATTGAAGTTAGTAGGCTGAGAAACCTCGCCAACCAAGAAGGATGGAGGAAATCAGGAAGAGACAATACAGCGTCGGTGCAAGGGAATAAAGAAGCGCGTTGGTTTATTTGTTTATTTGTATCTTCTGTTCCTTTTTTATCCATCTTTTTCCTTTCTTTCTAGTTTTCAGTCTTCATATTCTGTTCATTTGCAAATTGCAAGTACATGTGTAACTCCCCAAACTGCAAACTGCATGGATCTAGTTATAACTATGGTGTAAACGAGTCGAGCTCAATCGAGTAATTTACGAGTTTGCTCAGTCAAAACTCAAACTAAAACTTGCATTGATCGAATTCGAACTCGAGTTCAAGTTGCTCGAGCTATTTTATTTGTTTATTTGTATCTTCTGGTCCTTTTTTATATCTATCTTCCCTTTTCTTGCTAGTTTTCAGTCTTCATATTCTGCATGGATCCAGTTACAACGTATGCAATACTTTTCCATCTCTCTGAACCAGTGAATCAAATCATTCTTGATGATGCTAAGGAAATTCTCTATTCCCATTCTTTTTTCCCCATTAATCTGGTGTTCCTCAGCCAGTGGCAAGTTCAATCTTGTTTTTTTGCATGTCCCTGAAATCTTTGGCAGGCTGAAAAACGTTTAAAATCATGCAGTTTTAAACTACCAATAACAATAATTTACCAGACGGCATAATGGTGTGGCAAGGCAAGTCATTATCCAAACGAAAAAGTGGCAGCAACAAAGACAAGAAAGCATTAACAAAGATTTTGATTTCCGTTGTTGGACTTGTCGAAAATAAAATATCAGCGTTCACCAGCCACCGTCCATTCACATGACATGTCAAGAAAATAGCAGTTTCTGTCTTATTTACCAAACCAAGTCCAAGTCCCGGGATGTCCCTCCACTGGACCTTCTCTTTATTTTCTTCTTGTTGGAGCATAAGAATATTCTTCAATTCTTTAAAAGTTAAAACCCTCTCCAGCAAATATAAAGACAGAAAGAAAGAAAGAAATACAACTTTGTCTCTGTTACACCCCCCCCCCCCAAAAAAAAAACACCCAAGAAAAAAAAACATTAATTTATAGAACTTGAAGAGGGATAAATTCCTGTTAGTAATCTCTAGCTAAATATTGGATTTTCTGCCAAAGAAGATGAAAGAGAAAATTAATTTCTCACTTGCCAAAATAAAGCTAAAATAACAATAGTTTTGTAGTTGTATTCAAGAAAATTGACAAATAACAAAAATGTAGTTAGGGTTATGAAAATTAATATTCATTAATTTAATCTTGATTATTTTAAAACAATTTTCTTGAGATTTGACCGTTTCTCCGATACTGAATTCTGAATTGCAAGCCTAAACTTAGCAATTTTATTAGATGGGAATAACATGTAAAGGTTTTTGTATCATTTTTACTAACTCAAGCACTAAGACAAACTACTTTTTTCCTTTGTTTTTGTTTCGACTAAATGTATTTTCTCACAATAAAATGACTTTTACTAATAAAAGTTGTAGCTATGCTGTATTTCAAAGATAAAAAGAAAGAATTATGGCCCATGTCATGATTTTCTCTCGAATGGTTGGTAGTTTCTTGTGGAAAGTTTATGATAATTAAAACCAAAAGTATACCATAATGATTCTTCTTAGAGATAAACATTACATTAGTCCACAGCAGACAAACTATGTCTTCATGCTATTAATGAAAAGGGAGCGGTGGGCGAGCTATTACATCCAACCTGCACTCAATTATTGGAGGAAAGAGTTGTTGAAATGGATTTGTAGAATCTATTGGTTGCTGATCAAAATTCTGGCCAAGTATTAACAGAAATTTACTAATAGATAGAAGAGAATTTTGAGATTTTGTTTGACTAATACAGCTGATTGCTTGATTACTTGCAGGAAATACTTCAATTTTAGTTCATTAAAAAAAAAGAATCAACTTAATTTATTTTTTGTTTTTAATGAAGGCAAAAGGAATTGAACATAAATAATAAAAAATATTTACTTAAAGAATATTTGAATATCCTCATCCCTTAGTTTGGCTTACCTTTTTCAACCATCGAAATTATAATCTTAATCTTTCTTTTAGCGTGCAAATAAAAATATATAAAACATCATCTTGTTTCATATATATATATATATATATATATTTCCTTTTTACCACAATTAGAGATCAGAAACTCTCAAAGATATTATGATAGTAAAATTGGTGAACAGATTTGCATAAATGCCCTTTTTTTTGCAGCCTTATGTTTTATTAACAAACTTAAAATTAGGAGGAGGATGTATGCCAAGTCTCCAACAAATGAATAATAGTAATTACATTAATAAGGAGTATTACTCCCTTACAATTATAACAAATCAATCTTCTAACATTCAGCAAACTAATGCTAAAAAACATTAATAATAAATAATCTCAACATGCTCCACAGTTATGGTCGAAGTATATAAATGCCCTTCATGTTATCTGAGTAAATTTATTTGGCTTTGGTCTTGAGAAAAGAAAAATGAAATTCCTCAAAACTCCAAAGGGTGCCAAATTTCCTATTTTGGTGTTATTACAAAACAAGAAAACTCCTCAAAGCCCAAAAAAAAATCCCCATGTCCAAATACAATATATATATATTTATATATATATATACACAAATATAGTGGCGGATTTACACTGGGGGCACTGGGGGCCCTTAAATTTCTATGATACCTATAAAAATTTGATGTAATTTCAACTGTGCCCTCTGGAGTTTTTGTGTATCTATTGGTTTATAGGCCCCCACTGCCCCCCTTAAATTTCTATAATACCTATAAAAATTTGATATAATTTTAAGTGTGCCCCCTGGAGTTTTGTATATCTATTGATTTATATGCTTTTAAAGTTGTCTTTGATTTTACCTGTTGTTACAGTTACCTTAGAAAGGGTTTTTTCAATAATGAATATAGTGAAGAATCGGTTACAAAATAAAATGGAAGACACTTAGATGAATAATTGTTTAGTTATTTATATTGAGAAAAATATACTTCGTGAAGTTCAAAATGAAAAGGTTGTAAACCGTTATCAAAATATGAAAACTCGTTATGAGCAATTGTAAATGGTTTAGTTTGCTTTTGAAATAAAATTATTATTATATTAATAATTTTGAGTTTGTTTTTTGATGTTTTTCATAAAATATATGCATCATTTGTACTTGTTGATGAATATTTTTTTCCTTAAAAAACTAAAACAAGAGTAAATAAAAAATTTTAGAGTTGCTTTTGCCCCAACTGAAAATTTTTTCTGGCTCCGCCACTGCAGACATATATATATATTACGAACATGCAGCCCCTGCCAACGGTATAAAGTATCCTATGTGATAGATAGGTCTACATAATAAATATTTTGTTTGTTTCCCATATAGAAAATTGGAATTTTGTTCTGCTTGGTGCCCATCTATTGGTACTTTTTTTTTGTACATTTAAATATAATAATCTGCTGATCTATTATGTTGTTGAAATTTCTTTTTCAACTTAAATTCATGATCAAGAGGAAGAATTATATAATCACATTTCCGATCTATTTTTAGCCAAGTAAATGCCTTACTGTCATTATCCCTTGAAAGTTCGATTGAGATGGATCCATATCACTATTCATGATTTTGATGTTTGGGGAATGAAATGAAATATGATGGTATCAAGATTCAAGCTATGGGAGGAATCACGAGAAGAATTAAACAGCCTTTGTTTATTGTATATTGTATATTGTATATTGATTTCTCCATTGTTGTCGGGGGTATCTTATACCTTTGTTTAGCATCCAATGTTGCCTAGTTGATTACCATAATTGGCGTGATTGCTTGATGAGTTTGTTTCCTGTCTCCTAAAAGTGGGCAATTATTTTAATCCAGGGCCTAAGCTCCATCACCTTTTTTGTTTTTAAAATTTTCCTGCATTCTTATCATTTTTATTTTTGTGACTTTTTCTAAAGAAAGGTTGTTCTTGCTCTCATGTGCCCTTTCTCATCGTCTATTGTAAAATCATGTAGATACTAAAATTGGAATACTTTTCATTTTATTTCGTCAATTTTTTATAAGAACTCATAAGTCAAGTTTAAATTCAAATTAATTATTTTGATTGTACTCGAATTCATTTGTAGAAATACCACTTTTTAAATCTCTGCATTGAGTTAGGAGACAACCCCCTTCCTTTTTTTTTTTGGAAAGAAAAACTACTAAATTATATATGGCATTCCCTTACTACATTTAGAAGAAGATGAAAAAGGAAAAGAGAAAAGAAGGTACTATGAGTTATTACTACAAATATTATAAGAAGTGAACGTCCTTTGTATATGCAATCAAAAAATATTTGCCCCGAGCTGCATATTAGCCATTAATATTATAAATTTTTTTTTCATAATTCAAGGTGTCTCGACTAATTTGATTGTGCAAGACTAATAATTAAAAAAAAAACTTGTATAGATTTTATTTTGTAACACGGCCTTTCCTAATGCCTTTCTTTTTAAATTTTTTGTTGGATAATATTAAACATAATCTATCGATAGTCAAATGTTTCGTCATTACACAATAACAAATAAAAATATGACAATAAACTAAAATACTTTATCAGACATAAATGAAGTCATTGGGCATGCTTGCATGCATGCCCATTAACTAACTCATATTACGTAAAAATCTCAAAATTACTTCAAATCGAACATTTTCTTGCCAGGAATTTTTATTGAAAACTTCATAAAATTTGAAGTAAAAACAAAAAATAATTAAATTATTTTAGTTACTTTAGTCAACTCCAGTTGTCACAATAAATTATAAATAATTGACTAATAATGCACACAGCCAGCGTACAACTGGCTGCAATGCCATACCCCACTCCCTGATCTCTTCCTCTTTAACCCAGCAGCCCTAAGGTTATTAACGTCATTTTACTTGAATTATTCCCCACCCATTTGTCCCTTCTCCTTCTCATCCTGTCACTCTTTCGTCCCTTCGCTTCTCGAATTACCAAAATTACCCCTACCTTTTTTCCCTTTTTACCTCTGGCGGGTTTTCAACGTCTAATTCCTACTCCTGAGATTTTTTTTTCCTTCCACCTTTCGCCATCCTCTCCGGTCGGCTTCCTGAGTAAAAGTGACCACTTTCTCTCTCACGCACTCACACACTATCTCTTTCTCTCTCTACCTACATATATGCTCACATATTCAGCTGAGAGATAGAGAGAGGGATACACACTCACTCGCTCTTTCTCTCCTTGTATGCAGATGCACACCCACTCCGAGGTGATACAGTCACTTTCTCTCTCTACACGGAGAGAATGAATGTGGATGAATGAGCAGCATTGATTGGAAGCCAAGCTTTTTAAAGGTATTTATTCAACTATTCTTTTATGGTTTGAAGAGTGATGAAGAATGATGAATGGAGGCAATTGCGATGATGGAATTATTTGTGAATTAACAAATTGAAGATTTTCAGGCTCATTCTCGGAGATCTCTGCTCGAATTCAGCTCAGCTGATCGGTTCGGATTGAAGTGAAGAACGGCGAAGAGATGAAGTCGACTACTAGGCTTGACTCGGCTGTATTTCACCTCACTCCTACTCGAACTAGGTGAAGGTTTTTGCTTTTTGGTCAGAAGTTTCGAAATTTTTATTTGCATGAGCTTATTTCCTTTTGATGGGTATTTGATTGGATGACGTGGAATAAAGAATTTTTGCTGATGAGTTATTAACTTTTTTGGTCTGTTATTGTTTGGAAAATTTCGGCATGTATTTGCAATGATTTTCCAGAACTAAATGAATACGTACAGGCTAAGGATTCCTCAAATTTGAGTTATTTTTTGCCCAATATATAGTATATGCCTCAATAGTGTGTTTTTTTGACCCCTCCTTTGTGTAAAGCTTTTAAAATTTGGTCCGATTAATTCGGTTTTTTACCGATATTATTGCATTATGAAACAATGCATAATTCCTTGAACTTTTAAGTCTTTTCTTCATCTTTTGATTCATGTGAATGAAAATGCTTGTAAAATAAAAAAAAAAGAATGATATTAAGTATTTCTGGTGATTTTGATTGAGAAAAGTTCTTAATTTGGTTTGTAAACTATTGGTGAAACGAAAATGTAACAGCTTTATTAATTCCCTGCGGCCTCCATATTGAGATGAGACAAAGCTACCTCTCAGGAGAGGTTGCACCTGACTTTTTCTGGTTGGTCAATGAGAGTCAATATTACTGTCTAGCTAAATTTGTGACTCATTCACTTTGGGGACATTATTTCATTTACCTTTTGTTCTTTTACAACTAGAGAGCAGGAATCTTAACGATTTTTAATTAGTAAAGAGAACGAAGAACAAAAGCAAACAGTGTAAGCTGGTTTGTAGTTTCTTGTTCTGCTGCATTCTTCAGGCTGCAGCAAAGCTCCTATTCATTAGTCAATGCTATGTTATTGCTCCTATAATTTCTATTGTGCCTACTTTTATTTGTATTTTGCTGTCATGTACTTTTCAATACTGATAACTTGTTGCAGTAAAGACATGAGGTAGTTAAATTGTGACTTTTGACAGTTTCTGATGCAATTAACTGCTTTTATCAGGTGTGATTTGTTTATTATTGCGAATGGAAAGAAGGAGAAAATTGCTTCAGGTTTATTAAATCCGTTTCTTGCCCACTTGAAGACTGCACGAGATCAGATTGAGAAGGGTGGTTATTCTATTGTGCTTGAACCAGAGCCGCAAACTGATGCATCATGGTTTACCAAAGGAACAGTGGAAAGGTTTATATCAGTATCTGATAATATCTCGGGAGTTTTCTATTTTACAAATTGCTGGCATAACAGTGATGTCTACTAACATGACTTGTACTTTTTGTCTTTTCGCTTGAACTACTCTTCCTGTCCTGCTGCCTTTTGGCTGTGAACGAATATTGTGTCATGATACAACTAACTTGCAATTGATGATACAAATGTTACTTATGAGATTAGAATTTGGGTAGGGATAAAACGATTGTATAGGTCTTTTATCCGATTGGGGTGAACTTTATTCAGGCTGGTGCTTTCAGTTACTAAAGAAACTGTTTTTGACTGATGCTTTCTCTGCTTCTGCAAAATATTCGGTGTGGAAAAAGAAGTTTGATGCGGCAAATAAATTTACTGCAAGCTTTTCAGTTTTATTGTAACCCAACAAATTACCAAACCTGTTAGGCCATTATCTTTGATGCTAGCTTATGTCGCGATCCTTGCATATGAATAGGATCATTAAGTAAAATTGAATGGTATTATTATCTCTTCACAGGGCACGAAGTTGTGTCATTCTTGGGCCTTGTTGCTTGGAAGGATCCAAGATTTCCATTTTTTGTTTTAGTACTGCAGAGCTAAGATGTCTTTATGTTTGAGTTGTAAGAACCTTTTTTTTTTTTTCCCAGAAGTGATTTCATGTTACCTAACAAGATAAAGCCATTCCTCTTGGTATGGTGGTATCTGCATTCTGTATTAGCTACTTGCTCGTGTAGATAATTTTAATGCTGATGAAGCTGTATATACTCGTGGATCTAACCTCAATCTTCAGTTTTCAGTTATTCAAATTCTCATTCTGATTTAATCCAAAGAGAAATCATCCCTGCTTAGTTGAAAATTGACAATACTAGCATAGATGGTTGTTAATGTACTGAGACAAGCAAGGAAAACAGCATCTCTGTTAACGTCTCTCTTACTACTGCAACAGTACTAATATCAATCACATAGTGGAAATGATATTTGTTGCTTTAAAATAGGTTTGTTCGTTTTGTGAGCACTCCTGAGATCTTGGAAAGGGTGCATACTGTAGAGTCTGAGATCTTACAGATTGAGGAAGCAATCACCCTCCAAGGAAGCAATGATGCAGGGCAGAAAATGGTAAGCATCTTCAATTAGAATGTCCTGTCTTCTGGCCATCAATTAGTTTATTCATGTTGTTGTGTGTTTTGTAGGTTGAAGACCATGAAGTGAAGCCTTTAAAAGCTAATGAAGGTATTGCCTGAGGACAATAACATATTCCATGTGTTTGTATGTAATTGATAGTCCATTTCCCGTTTCGCCTTTTCTTTGCATCTTGGATCATTTGGTTTTGTAAGCAGTTTGCATCAGCGGTTCTGAATTCATATTTTTGGTTTCTTTCTTGTCCTTTTGTATAGTGATTTTGGTCTTGTACCATTGACTAATAGTTGATAGGACAAGGCATTGATTTGCATGTCTAAAATTTTGACAGGTTCCAAAAGCAGTCCAGACCTAAATGATGAGAAAGCAATTGTCTTATACAAGGTACTTGTCATTTGCCACTTACACCAAATCCACCATATGTTGTATCTCTAAATCATAACCATTGTGTTTCTGGCAGCCTGAGGCAACTCAAGCTCAAACAAGCGGTGAATACACGCAGGATGGAAATTCAAAGTATGTCTACTGAAAATTACATGACTGAATTGCATAAGTATAAATCAAATAATGTTTACATGTTGTGCAAAATATTAGTCGTGGGACTTCTCGATCAGGTTAGATTGAACTTAATCCAGTACCTATGCTGCATTATTCTGGTATGTGATTATTTGGAAGTAAAGAGAAATTTTGTCAGGTTGTGGAACATATACTGCTAATTAAAGTCCTGAAATAAGTGCGTGGCTTTCTGACATTAAAAGAAAAGCTATAAATTTCTTTGGATGGATATATTGATTTTTAAGTTAATCTCTTCACAGAGTTGAGCTTTGTTTTCAATATTTAATCACATTTTTGCATATCTCTCAGAATAACGTGCCGGGGATGAAAAGATCTATTATGTGCTTTAGTCTTACTGTAGTCAATTTTCTTGTTCAACAGAGTCCAGCTTCTGAAAGTCCTAGAGACACGCAAACAAGTGCTGCGCAAAGAACAGGGTATGGCTTTTGCTCGTGCGGTGGCTGCTGGTTTTGATGTTGATGACATGGCACCACTTGCATCATTTGCTGAATGCTTTGGTGCTTCACGATTAAAGTAAGCAATTTTTGTCTCATTCTTTCTGTTCCCTCGCCTTCTGCATTATCATTCTTCTGGTTTTTTAGTTATGGCATGTCATTAATAGGACATTGACTGTCAAAGGGCTATGTTCCCAATTATTATATTCCAGCAGCATCTGGTCTTTAGAGTTGATTATTCTGGTATTATGCTAATTCTGTGCCAGGGATGCGTCCTCAAAATTCATTAATCTGTGGAAGAAAAAGCATGAGACTGGGCAGTGGGTAGAAATTGAAGCAACAGAAGCATTGTCTGGCCGATCGGACTTTTCTGCCATGAATGCCTCTGGTATTGTGCTTTCCAGTATGGGTAACAAACAGAATGACTTCAATAATGAGTCAGCTTCCGAAAATAATGAGAAATCGGGTGTAGATATCAATTCGGGTAAATGTTCAATCTTGGTCCCTATCTAGACGTCTCATCTCGCTCTTTTACCTGTTGCTGTGATTCTGTTTGGTATTTTAACTGTTAAACGAAATGGCAATTGTCTGTGAATTATCTAGCAGCAAAAAAATCTCTTTTTTTTTTCTTTGTATTTCATTAGTTTGCACACTTTTTTAACTCGATTGGGATGTTATTTACTGCTTTCGCCTCGAAGTTGTTGCCGAATTCAAAGTAGTTCTATTTTTCGTTCACAATTAAATGACATTCACGTTTATTTGGTCCCTAGGTGAAAAACCTCCAATGAATCACCAGCCTTCATTCAGTCAACAAGATTATTTTCAAGGCCAATTTCCGCATCCAATGTATCCACCTTGGCCTATGCATTCTGCAAATGGTTCCATGCCAATGTTTCCGCCATATCCTGTGCAGGGGATGCCCTATTATCAGGCTTTTCCGGGTGGTGTTCCTTTTTACCAGCCACCTTATCCACCTATGGAGGATACTCGATTCAGTGCTAGTCCTAAGAATAGACAGAAAAGGCAGTCTATGGATGATAGAGATGACAATTATGAATCCGAAATTTCAGACATGGACACCAAATCAAGGTTGCAGGAGAGTGGAGACTTGGATAAGGAAGGTTCACAGCATCTTCAATCACGGAAGAAAGATGGACGATCTGGTAAAAAGCAGTCAGGTGTTGTTGTCATCCGAAACATTAATTACATAACCTCTGAAGCAAAGAACTCTACTGGCGATGGTTCAGAATCAGAAGCTGATTCTGAAAGTGGTATAGATGATGAAGATTATCAGGCTGACAATATTGGTGCATATTGTACCAAAACTTCAAGGTCATCAAAAAGAAAAGGGGATCATTCCAAGTCAAAAGCTGAACCAATTGACAATAAAGAAGAGAGTATATTTGAAAAGGATACTGATGGTGGGCACTGGGCAGCATTTCAAAATTTTCTGTTGAAAGGTGCTGATGAAGAAAATCATACTTCCAATGAAGGCATGTTTGCAAAGGAAAATGCTGGCAAGGCGCGAAGACGACAAAATACTGTTATTGATGATCCTTCGGGTCTTGTTGGGAGAGATTCAAATGAAATACTAGATAGGAGAATGACTTCAGTCCATGAAGGTAATGGATATAGAACTCGCATTGGCAGAGGATCAAATGATGAAGGTGTGCTTTCCAGAGGAGGATATAACGATGCAAGGGGACTCGATGATCCAATGGATATGCAATATGCAGAGACAAAAGGAAGAAGGTTCATCTCTAGGACTTCAAATGATGATTTTATGGTTGGCAGAAGAGAAAAGCTTTCAGAACGACACAATTCTTCAGATCCATTAGCAGTTAATGAATTTGAACATGTGAACAGTAAGTTGCATGGAGAGTCATCCTGTGGTATCAGAGATGAGTCTTTCATAGTACCATTCAGGTCAATGGCATTAAATCAAGCTGTACCAGAGGGTAGAACTGCTATTGATATGGATTCTGAGCTTCCATCTTCTTATCAAAATTCTGAGAACCTTTCTAGTGGTATTAGGAAAACGGTCAGCTATGAGCCAGATGACATGAGCCTGATACCAGAACGTGGCACAGAGAAAAGGTCTGTTGGATATGATCCTGCTTTGGACTATGAAATGCAGGTCTCCAAGGAAGGTACTGCTACACTGAATAAAGGTGCAAAGGCAGCTTTGAATAACGTCAAGGCAACTACTAAAAAATCAGAGAAAACCCGGAGCTCTAAAGGTACTTCAGGAACTTTAGATAAGGAAAGGACTGGAGGACCTATAAGAAAAGGAAAACCATCAAAGACAAGTCCTTTAGAGGATGCACGGGCACGTGCTGAGAGGATACGTGCCTTCAAGGCTGATATCCAGAAAATGAAGAAAGAGAAGGTACAATTGATTCTGATTGACAGGATACTGTTAAGTATCAAATTCAAGGTCGAGATAGGTGTAAATAGTTGTTACTGATCTTGTTGAGCCATCTATTCAAGTTTGCACTTGCAGTATTTTAAGGAAGTTAACAAAACAACTGGAGAGTAACGATGTATCTAAAGATTAATTTTACAATTGTCTTATGAAAATGGCAATGTGGCAGATAAAATTCTTGCTCTGTGTTTGAAACACAGTTTCTAATATGAAGACCATGTACTCTCCAAGTGGCTGGTTAAGTTCATGTATCAGTGACTTTTTCTGTTTGCCTGTACCTGAAAGCTTATGCTACTCTCCTTCATTTTTTTTTCTACAATACATTTAATAGCTTTGCAGACTTTTGTTTTATTAGAGTTTAACATATGTATCTTGACAGGAGGAGGCAGACTTAAAGCGGCTTGAAGCTCTAAAGTTGGATAGGCAGAAAAGGATTGCTGCAAGATGCGGCTCTACCTCTGCTGGTTCAACAGCACCATCACTGCAAACAAGAAAACTGCCAACCAAACTTTCTCCTATCTCTCATAGAGGATCCAAGTTCAGTGATTCAGAGCCTGGGTCATCGTCACCTTTGCAGAGATCAAAAGTCAGAACGTCTCTTGTATCCAATGAGTCTCGTAAAGCCTCCAAATCCAGTAAACTAAGTGAAGGCGGTCTCTTTCCTGGAAATAGATTGACAAGATCAGCCTCATCATTGTCTGACCCAAAGAAAGATAGCAGTGGGGTTACTCCTGAATCAAAGACTTCCATGGCCCGGATTAGAAGATTATCGGAGCCAAAAACTGTTGGCAACCATTCTTTAACTTCAACAAAGGTACAAAGTGCTGAGAGAGTATCAAAGCTGAAATTATCTGATGAGCCTGACAGCACAAAAATGTCTGCTATTATGAACCTTGACAAAAGAAAGGCTGCAACTCTTCCTGAACTTAAGCTGAAAACAACCAAGGGGCCGTCCAATGTTGTCAACAAGAAGTTGCTACTTCCTAAGGAAACAAGGAACATAGATGAGGCCAAGCCTTCAGCAACTTCTGGAAGTTCTGAGTTTTTTGTGAGCAATGTCACATTATCTCAGCATACGGAAGCAGATGATTACCCAATTGTCGAGAAAAATGTTGTTCTTGAAAATGACAAGCCTTCTCTTCCTGTTCTAAATGCTTCTGGAGCAAAAATTGAGATTTCTCAGTTTGAAAGTCCTGGCATGCTGGATCAATCTGACAGAGTATCCAATTATGCTGCAATATGTGCACCACCATCCCCCAGCAACATGGTTGATGAAGCTCTCATACCTGGTCCATTGCAAAGGCAATCCAATTCTAATGAGGTAGTATTTGAAAGTCAGAACTCTGTTTATATATTTTTTTTTACGATGCACAGTTGAAGTGGTTGAGGATCTTAAGCAGTTAATATAATCTGGTATGGGAAAGGGGAAAAAAAGAAAAAAAAAAGCAATGATCAAAAAACTGTATTGCAAAAGTATGCAACACGTACATAACTGATGCATTTTTTGCGGAAAATTTTTATTTATTATCCCAATATAACATGGCTTTGATAGAGTCAGGAAGTTTTCGATGTCTATTATGGGTTCTTTACAGTTACGATTTGATAATATAGTTCTAGAAAGTAAACTACAGAAGGTTGAAACTGTTTACTAATGATTTCAGTTATTATTTGTTGCATTTAGAGTTACCGATTTTCTCTAGACGCTTTTACACCTGCCATATAATATGTGGGCTGTATGAATTTTTGTTTCTTTTATTGTGCGATAATCAGGTGAACACCAGTCGTGTGGAGGAATCATCCAAAAGTTTGGAAGTTAGTGCTGCTGAAAAACCTTACCATGCCCCTTTTGCTCGACTCTCCTCTTTGGAAGACCCTTGTACTCGAAATTGTGATTATGGTAAAGCAGTCCCGACAAGCTCAGGAACAACTACAGCTGCTAAAGCTTATATGGTTAATGAAAAATCACTACAAATTGAGACCATTCCAGAAGCTTTAGCAAAAGTTCAAGTAAAAGAGTCACCAAAAGGGCTTAGAAAGCTTTTGAAGTTTGGAAAGAAGAGCCATAGTACAGCTGCAGGCGATCAAAGCCTCGAATTAGATAATGCGACTAGCAATGGTTTTAAGCCACATAATAATGCTTCATGCACAGGGTCTGGTGAAGGTATTGCATAGTTCCTACCTTTTATACAGTCGATTTGTGTCTAGAAAATTTTGAGACTCTTGACTAGGATGTCCATTTAACAATGACAACTACAATATTCTAAGGAACATCTGGTCCTTGCATCAGTCTTTAGCAGATGAGTCCAGAAGTATTAGAATGTGCATCTCCTTCTGTTGTGGAAAATCACATAATCATGGTTAAGTCAGTCTGACTTAAATTAATCTGCTAACTGACCACATTTAACATACGTGTTTATTGCAGTTCATACGTTAAAGAATCTAATTTCGGAAGACGAAACTCCTACATCGGGCAATGCTTCCCAGAAATGTAAGTCCATTTACAACTTACAAAAATCCTTTTGCTGTTTACATCTTTGGAGATCGTGGAATGTGTATTTGACAATCTTTGTTCGCTGCAGCTTCTCGCCATTTCTCTTTGTTGTCGTCATTTCGTAGCAAGACAGGTGAAAAGAAGTTGACAACATGAAGAGGAGTCTCAACATCGTTGCTTTCAGTTTTGTTGTGTCATCGGCTCTTTCCTTTAAGAAGTTTTGTTGTATAAATGGATCCTTGTAAATTCTCAGGCCTTAACCTGAACATCCAGATGGTTGATTGCATTGCAACTTTACTCTCATCTTTTTCGTAAGTGAATTGTTTGAGATTCATTTGCACTTCATTGTGTTAAACAGGAACTCGAAATGCACAACTCTCTATTTATTGCGCTGTGCCTAAATTCTTAACCTCGTGGATTTTTAGATGACAAAGTGGATACATTTTCCGCGTAATATCAAGTGGAACTAATTTTTGACGTCTGCGTCTTATTATTATGCATATAATGAAATGACTGATTACAAAGGCTCTTAATTGAGCAGCCAGTCTATTAGCCGATGGAATTTTGTTCACTGTGGTTGAGGATTCATAAAGCATAGCATTTAAGATATTACGTGAGAAGTATCTATAAAAAAGATCCCGAGTCCTTTTTGTTGTAATTTCCAGTACATGGTTTATTTCATGAGAGAACTTTCCGATGTGGGCTTAACGGTGATGATGGTGGTAGTACTGCAAATTGGAGTGATATCTCGACGAAAATAAGCCTGTGTAGGTGTTAACTTGGTGTGTGAACTTTGTTTGTTTTTAAATTTACTTTTATTTCTATTATTCATTAATTCTTATTTCTATTATCCATTAATTGTTATCTCTATTATCAACTGGCACACAAATCCTAGTCAATCAAAATTACATCCCTTCAATTCTCACGTTCTCCCTTGCTAGCGGCTTTTTTACTTCCAATTATACATGTTTTTGTATGATACACTTTTTATGACATATTATATAAAATAGTTATATTCACTTGTACTATTTTTGTGATTCTTTCAATTAAAAATATTTTTTGACAAGTTGCACACGTATTGAGTGTGCCTCAATAGCTAGTTATGATAATGGAGGACTGCTATTGGGTGTAAATTGAAAGGGGAAAAATGATATGTTAGATATGGTATTACCTGCTTAATTCCTGAATCACAAAGGATGACTTGTCCTCCTTTTAATTATATTGTCATTGATCCTTCACAAATATCTTATTTTAATCCTTCATTTTTTTAATTTCAATAACTAATAATAGGGTAAAAAATAAAATAAAACGACTGAAAAAGGCAAAATGTGAGAAACAAATAGAATTTTTAATGAATTTTTGTTTTTTTAATTATATAGTGTTGTTTTAACTTACTATATTTTGTATTTTTATCATGCTATTAGTTATTAAAACTCAAGGTCAAGAATGCCCTGCTATTAGTTATTAGAACTTGTGGAAACCAAAAAAGGAGTTAAAATAGAATGTTTGTGAAGGACAAATTATAATATAATGAAAGGTATGATAGGAAGTGAGATCGAGGATTTTTTTTGTTTTTTTGTTGCAAGACACTAGATGCGAGATGCATGTCATTTCCTTTGATACCAATATACATGGGAACCCAAACCTCTAGATGAATTGAGATCTTTATTTTTGAGAACTCTGTACTTTGCATGCTGCACCTTAAGCAATAATTCTTTTTAAAGAGTAGAAAACATATTCAACAACAAAAGACTAAAAGAAACTGAAGTTTATGCAGCTTCCTAAAGATGCTAATTGAAACTGAAGTACATGGAAATGACAACAACAAAAGACTAAACAAAAATCATCCCATCCTCTAGAAGGCTATATAGTACATAAAATCTTAGCTAGTCGATTGTTGTCATAATCATATGACTACCCCAACTATTCCAGGAACAGAAAATAGCGTACTGATAATCAACCACTTAGCATCTCCTGTGAGGGGCAAATAGAAACGTTGCAGGAATCAAATGATATTTCAAAGGGTTAAAAAAAAAAAAAACACAAGCATGGTCAAAATAAACAAATTTTATATTTGAATTTCTTCTCCTATGGTGTAAATACTCCAAATAATCTTTTAACCACGAATAGTCTCACCTTTGTCTCTACATGTGGCAGCTGAACTCTGCTGAGAGGAATCTGGTAACTCATTTCCAAGCTTCGAACAGTTATTTCCTAGTGCACCTAAACAAAATTACAATAGTTGACAACCCAAAAGTTTCTCCCAAAAAAGAGTCAGAACATCCACTGTCTTGAGTATAGATATGTATTATTGAGAGCATTTTGGACTTTGGAGTATATTCTTACAGTCATTATAGCAGGGAAGTCCAGTGTGGTTGTGTAGATTGTAGTAACCCTCTTCACATTCACAGCTATACTTGAAGAAAGAGGTCCTATTGCATGTCCCGCCTCCACAATCAATCCAATGGCACGCTAAAAGAAAGCCCCCCAAAACAAAAAGGTAATTTAACTTGTGAATAATAATCCAATCACTAATTTAGTAAGGCAGTAGAAAGTGTTGCTAAAAAAATAAAAAAAGAGGGAAAGTTGAAATTGCAATTACGGTCGAAGGCTGATGTAGAGGGCTTCTCTGTTTGTGGAGGAAGAGGAAATTGTGATTCTAAACAGGTCGAGTTCAGGGTACCTAGTGAAAAAAAAAAAGAAAAAATCCATATCAGAATGAGTTAAAAAAGCAAAAAAAATCAAGTATAGTAAGCATTTTACCAGTTAAGCTGCATTTTCTAGTCACCATTTATTTTCGTTTGCATTTTTATTTTTTGCATGCCACTGAATTTAACAAATCTATTCAGCCAATCCCTCAAGCTTAATTATATTAGTTTATGAAGCCCTTTACCATATATCTTGTGAATAAATAAGCAAGCTTAAAAAGCCTTAAATTTGCTTTTTTTTGAACCAAAAAAAAAAAAAAGATTGGACGGAAACTCACAGTTGGGAACCACACAAGGCAGAAACTTGAGATCATCAACATGAAATAGAGGTAGACTTGCTTGCTTCCAACCATCATCACATTCACATACAAAACCAAGAGTGCTGTTTTGTGAACGTTTGCAAGTACCCTTTCCACATTCCATCTTATCGCATAGAGCATCTGTACAAGTATAAAATCAAGAAACACCAACCAGCAGAGATGAAGATGTTTGATATCATTCAAAATATATGACAAATATGATAAAGGGTTCATCTCTAACATACCAAAGATTGGTGAAAATATGTTGCTTGCAGCACACCAAGGCTGTAGAATAAGAACGATTGCACTAATGAAGATTGCATGCGTATGAAAAGAAGCCATGTTTCAAAATGGTTTTCTAACAACCAGATTTGTGATGAGATGAAAGAAGAAAAATATGCCTAATTATTTATAGCTCAAATTTTAGTGACTACATTTATCCATATCAGAATCTTGAATTGTTATTTGGACTTGGTAGATTTGTTGGTGGAAGTGTTTATAGTTTTTAAATTTTTTATACCGTTTGGGTTTTTTTTTTTTGGAAGTTTAAGTTTGTAACTCCTAGTCTCCAATGGGAGTTGGACGTGGCTGATTTTACTCTTAACAGTATAAGATACTCTTAACATTAAACTCGCCTTGTAGATAGGTTAATTTTGTTCAAACCTCTAATCAATTTGAATTCGGAATCAAGATAATGAACTAGTTAAATCAGTTTAATTGTTTCTTATATGCTTATTTTTTCGATTAATCTTTATCATCAATTACAGTAAATTATGGGAGAATAGAGCAATTTTTCAATCGAAAAGTAGTACTGCAATCTTTTTTTCTTTTTTTTTAGCTCTGGGAATGTTTTGCCAATCTTGTCATCCGTTGGTAAAGCTTTCATGTGATTAAGGGTTATACGTTTTCTCGTACTATCATGGATTACAATAAATTATTAACCTTCAAAATGGCTTTAAAAACGTTGATTTCAGTCTTTCATTTTACATTAATTAACATGAGGTCCTTGCCTCTAATCCCACTGATGCAACCTATTGAATTATCTTATCAAGGAAAGTTTAATGTTTGTATCTCAGTTACATACTTAAGATGGGCAGCTGCAGCTGTACCAGGACAACAAAAATGCAGTCATCTTTGTAGTTGGTCTAAAATTTTTCTTCAGAATCAAACCAAAAGCAAGGAACTAAGGAAAAGATTTGAAAGTTTGAATCTTGGCCTATTTAATTAATCCATCAGGAGCTGTTGAGAATGTCTGTCTGCTGAAAAAAGTTGTTTGGCACTTCAATCATCTTTACAGTTTGCCTCAACGAGTACAAGAAACAAAAGTATTATGACTACTCGGACGTCGCAAATCAGTTCTCCAATTTCGGATTCTCTGCAGTTTGTCATGATGGAAATGGTGTTTCTGTTATAGAAGAGCAGCAATGTCAATCGAAACGAATGATCAAGCAAGAAATGTTGCTTCTGCTCATTCTTGTTACAGCCTCTTTTGCTAAGCAATCAGCAGCTTCCTGTGGATCTTCTATATGCCTGATAAGGTTAACAGCCTCCTGATGCTTCATCACCTGTTCACGGATGGTAGAAAGAATGATGTCATCAATAATTCACTGAAAACAGGTCTAGCATGGGGAGAAAAACAAAAGAAATCAATTAGCTAAGAAACAAGTTCTATCAAAAAGTTATCTCAATGAAGGGAATTAGCTTTCTAATTACCTCCCATATGCCGATGCTCGCCAAGATTAGAAATTCCGTATCAGACTCTACTCTTTCAGATACCACCACGAGTTCTGAGCATTTATAAGATTTATTTGCTCTTGCATTGCCAGAAACTCGGCCTATTAATCGCGCTTTAACCCTGTGAATAGCACCTGAAGTGATTGGAATATGTCAGCCTATGCCTAATTTGATCCCAGAGCATATGATTTGGTAAAACACAATATAAGCTGGATTAAGTGTGTTGGTAAAGACAGGACATCAAACTAAAATCTTATTGAAAGCATGCCACATTTGTAATTTGCAATTCCTCATTTCTCGAACAATCGTAGTTATATATGATGATCGCTTTCTTTGACAGTTAAAACTGGAGCAGCATTGTGATGGTAGCCTAGATCAGCTGCTGTCTAGGTGCAAAATTGACAACACTACTTGTCCAGCAAAGAAAGTAAATTTCTCAACTGAAGATTCATGCCTGGGATAAATTTTCGCGACCAACGTCTTCTAATCCCTCCTTGTTTTTCTCTGTTGATTTGATAAGCCTTGCCATCTCTACACAAAACTGCTTTATACTCCCCCATGTTAGCTATGACAAGCTTTTCCCCATTGATTACAATTGCCGTTGCTGAACTCACTTTCCATGCATCCTCTACCTTCTCTGCTTCTCTGATCTTTGCTCTAACATTCAAATGAGCCCTTTTTATGGCGTCCTCCGTCTTCTTCCTCATGTGGGACTGCAGCAAATAGATTTCTAATGTAAAATTTGATTCAAAGTAAAATAACAAACTGACAACTAACCGATAAAATGTTCTTTTTTTTCAATCAATTTGTACTTCAATCAAAACCCATTCTTTTCACAATTAAGGGTCTTACTTGTTGGATGATAAACTTGTGATTATTGAACTTAGACTGGATGGATTATGAATTCACAATCCCCTTTTTTTTCCTTTGTTTTTTTTTTTTTGTTCATCCTCTTAAGGGAAGAGGTAAAATACAACTTCATTTCCCTCATTTCCTCGCAAAAAACTACACATGCAAAAAATCAACAAAAATTTCGAAAAATAATTACTACCATAGTTTACCTCCTTCACCTTCTTGTCAAACAAATGTGCCTGAATGTACTTGCTGACTCCATCACCGATTCGTGCATCAAAAACTCCAAAGAACCACAATTCATTCTCTTGAATCTCTTCTCTTTGTACAACAACTTTGTCCGGTTCCAACTCCAACCCTCTACTCAGTGCTGCAACAAATGACCGATCTTCCGCTACATGATATCCATGTGATACTGCAGGCATCATCCATGAGGGCCTTTTTCCTCCGCTTGCTGTCTTTCCTTTGTCATCTCCCTCACCTCCCATTAGAAGTCTCCTCAGCCTAAATGTCTGTCCAAATTCAGGAATTAATATGCCACACAAAGTAACAATAATAATTTTCCATGTATGCAATACACATTGAAGCAGCCATTTCCTGTACTAGCATAACACAAACCAAGAACCATTGGGTAATGAATCAATCTGTATACAAATGTATGAGTAAATGATGGAAGATGATCACTAAAAGGAATTGGTTTTTACTTCAATTGAGCTATTCTAATTGGTGGACGTTACCAGTTATGGTTTGGAAAAAAAATTTTTTTTTTTTTGATGGATGTTACACCATCAAAAGAGGAGTTGTTACTTTCCAAAGAATCCATTGATCAAGAATTTGGAGAAATCAAGAACTCAGAATTTTGTTCACACAGTTCTGGGAGTATAAATAAGAGGGATGGTTACCTTGAGCTTGAGATGAAGATCTAACAGCCCCATGTTTCTGTTGTGAGTGTAAATGGTAACGGAAAGTTCTGAAGAACTCCAATTTTGAATGAATAAGATGATGATAATAAGGAGACAAAACAGTAAAAATTTCAAAAGGCTGGTAAAGAAACGCGGGTCCCTGGGAAATGAAGTAGTATTACTATTGTATAGGACTGCCAGCTACAGCCAGTGCTGATTAGCTTCATTATGGTTTTAGAGATAAAAATTTAAGGAGGAACTTTTAATGTAAGCATTTTATGAGCTTTGATATCAGTAGACAAATTTAATGCACTACTGGACTCAATGGTTAGTTGCCATTTTAGTGCTGGAGGGGTGCCATGGGGTGGTGGATGATTTTTTGTAAAGATGAAATCAATTTGGAAAAGTGTCTAAATACAAAGGGAACAATAAATGTGGATATATGTATTCATATGGTAAATTTAATTTAATTTAGGCATACTAAGTTATTAAAAATAGGCACCAGTTAAAAAAATTCTTCTATTTTTATCAAATATTTTTTTCTGAGAAAACTTTGAAGGGAAGGACTAAATCCACACCCTATGCATTTGTTAGACATTGATGCCCTTAGCATTTATTAAATAATTTTTTTTGTAATAATATGTTTTCTAAAGGCAAAAAATTCACACACTGATCTTTATGTAAGTTTTATATACAAATTTTTTTTCTTGTTTATTTCGTTTCAAAATTTATCTTTCTCTAAAGTTGCTTTAATTTCGTTCTCTTTCCTATTATATATGATTTACCACCTTTATTTTGTTAAACTTTTTGAAACACTTACATAGAGGGGTGCAGATTTAGCCCCTCCCAAATTGGAATTAATAGATACACATCTAATGCTGTTGAATTGGAGTTTCTGATATAAATGCACAGCTAACAATCTTGGTAAGTTAATATGAGTAGAAATTTGCATTAATCATGCATGCTGTGCAAGTTTTGTACTTAATACTAGTAATAATTAGTAAAAACCGTCAGCAAGAAGGAGATAGGCCTTTGATGACTCCTATTAATGACTCGAGTTCTTTACCAAGCCCAGTACTATAGAGGTCCAGATTAATTTTCATCCTTTTCAGGGGATGAGTAGATTCTTAAACAAGAAACAAAACGGTTAGCCAAAAACAAGAAAAAAAAATGGTTTGGAAAAAAATACATCTTCAGATGTGTACTTCCAAATACCCCAGAATAAGGGTGCAAACGAGTCGAGTTTAATCGAATAGCTCGCAAGATTGCTCGGTCAAAACTCGAACTCAAATTCGTATTAATCGAATTCGAACTGGAGTTCGAGCAACTCAAGCTACTTGATGAGTCGAATTCAAGTTTAATATGTAAAGGTCGAAAGCTTGTTGAGCTCAATTGAGTTTCACATATATATGTTTTTTTAAAATTTTTTTTATTTATAGTATGAAATGTCTATTTTGTCTCTTGTTTAAAATTATATAAAATATAAAATTATATTTTTTAATCTTGATTAGGCTCGATTGGGCTCCATAAGCATGAGCTTGAATAATGCAAAATAAAATCGAATTCGAACTCGAGTTTAACTCAAGATCTCGACGAACTCGAACTCGAGTAGTGCACCATTCGAGCTCGACTCGACTCAATTATCACTATGATACAAGCGAGTGTGCCACTAATGAATACTGAGCAATTTTTTTTTTTTTTTTGGTAAAAAAAAAGTCTGGATAGATTCGTTTCCAATCATCACCACGGATTAGGGCATGCTTCAGGATTATAGGGCGCACACAATCTTTTGTGAGGAAGTGATCCGTTCTTACCAATCAAACCAATTTGTATTGACACAAATAGTGAGCATGAAGATTATGAAAAAGTTCGCATAGACCAAATTTTTTGTTTTCAATAGTACATATGAAGATAGTCTATGAGAAAGTGACTCAAAGGTCATGACTTGGTTTTACAAGCCTGAAAATGTCATGGCTTCATTCTGTTAGCCTGTATAAATTTTGGAGAGAAAATTCTCCTTTTTAGAAAAATAAGCTCTCAATAAGACTTCTAGAAAGTTGAGAATAAATGAAAAAAAGAATTAACCTTAAGATTCTATAGGAGTCAAAGGTGGCCTCATTTCACTTATACAATACCAAGGTGTATTTTTTCACCACCCAAAAAAGAATGTTATACTAAAAAAAATACCAAGGCCTTGTATTTTAATAACTTGTACCAGCATGGGGTGCTTTCGCTTGCAGTTAATTCCCCTCTATACCTACAGCTAAAAGATTATTCATACACTTTACATTAAATTGCCAATTACGTAATTAGCAAAAAAAAAATTTTTGTTCATTGAATAATTAGCTTCTTTGGGTGTTTCTTGACAGTTGAAGAATACATTGCATATGACCTAATGTATTGAACTTTAAAGAATGACAGCTAAAGGACCTCCTGCTTACTTAAAATTCCACACACTTAAATGTGGCCATCACTTTTCATTTTCCATTTGCATTTATACCATTAGCTAATGACAACTTTTAACGGTGTGGTTAATTAAAAATTCTAAAATTTTAAGAAGCCCATAATAATTAAGAGTCGAACGAGTGTTCATATTTTGAAATATAAATATAGGGTAATAATTATGGATTAATCTTTTATACACTATCTGTGTATACACTAACGGGATTAGATGAACGTCACATCATCTAAATTTGAATTTAAACATCAAATTTTGTATATGTGGCAGACCTGCAAATGTATACACTGTTAGTGTATACAAGATTTACCCAATAATTATTAGTGCGTGAATTTATATTATAGATTAAATGTGATTTAGGTGTACTATAGAGTGTTCATTGGCTACTCATTAAAAAATAGAATAACTAAAACAAAATATTGCAGGTTACTTGATTGGCAAATTGAGGAGTTTAACAGACTCATTAGCTTGTATTGCCTATACTAAATCCACCTGTGATGATTGATTATATATTAACTTCAATACTAAACCAATACTAATATTAACGTTTGTTTTTAGACCTAATGAAAACTTTAATTTTTCATTTTTGCGAAGAAATCGACTTCTGTTCTTTTTTTTTAAAAAATGATTATTATTTTAAATTCTTATTGCCAGGAATCGCCGAATTGACTTCGGTTCTTTTCGCAAAATGAGGGGGAAAAAAGATTAAAATGAACAATTTTTTATTATTATTTGTTCTTCTAATTTCCTCTAAAACCCAACTAAAACCCTCTTTGGTTCCATTGAACAGAGAGCAAAACAATGGCGCTCTCTCATCTTCTTCGACCGAAATCAGTCTTAAAAATTGACAGATACGGTATCCAAAACGAAAACCCATCTGGAAATATGTCTTCTTTATTGTATTTTCTCTCCATTTCCACGTAATAATGCTGCCAAGATTATATTTTTTTTTGTCTCTTTTTATTTCACCATTTTAATGGGATTCTTGAAAATATTGCAGGATTTCCAAAACCCATAAGATGGTTCTCTTCCCAATCTTCTGATATTGAGCTTGGGAAGTCATCAAAATTGAAGAAAACGTTTATGCCAAGGGAAGAAAGGGCTGTGGCTGCAGAGTCTTTTGTAAAGAGGTAAAGTGTTCTTGTTTAGTACCAATCAACTGTTTATATTTCATCTTGGCTGAAAACAAAGAAGGGATAATTTCTTGTTCTTTTACTTCTTCTCACTTGTGCTAATTGGACTGAAATTGTGGTACTTGTGAGGAAATGTTTATGCATATGTGAGAACATAATTATGCTTTTCTGATTTCTCCATGTCGATAGACTTTAACGATTATAAGTCTTTCCTACCAATTGAAAAGTGCTAGAATATCAATGATGGAAAGGAGAACACTTATTGCCATTATTTCGTTGAGGCTACTGATGTTTGGGATGGGGCTAGGAAGAATAACATTAATTGATGGTGAACACTGTCGTGTTTTAGCAAACTTCAAAATCGGTGGCTAAGCGTGATAACCATTGAAGTGTAAGTTAGAGAAATTGCGATAGAATGATGATTTAGCCACGGAGGATTTATGTACATGGTCTTTTCTGGAATTGCGTGATTTGTTTCTTATGGAAATTGCTTCTGTACTCCGAGGGACTCTATTGTGCAAATGTAGCCTTATCCCTGGTTTTAGCCAAGGACATGGATAACAGAGGTGGAGGTAGCAGTTGCTTATGTTTCGATGTTGATATAGAATGGACGTCAAACTCTCACATATTCCTAAGGGTGAGATGTACTAAAATGGATTTGAACTTGAGCAGCAACAAGGCATTTCCTCCTGTGATTTATTCAGTTCAATGTGGAGTTCTTATATTAGTTGTCTGATTCTAATTGCTTGGCCCTAGTAAATACCCTCGAGGTGTATTTACCTTCCATATCTGAAGATCAATGAAAGTCTGGTTTTGCCTCATCTCTCCCCTTCTCTTAGCTATGTCTCCACTCCTTCAGGTTTCCTTTCATCATGGCTTAAATGTATAGTTGTGTGCACATGCAAGGATGAGAAAATGTACTGGATACACAATCTTCTGAAGTAGGTTCTAGGGCGTTGTTATAGTATAGACCTTGTTATACTTGGATTGACATCTCCTCCATTTACTTTTACAAATATATTGTTGTTCACAGGATATAAGAAATTCAAGTATGGGCACAGCACGGTTGTGTCAATTTATTCCTTTTTTTTTTCCCCCAGATTAAGCTCTTTCCAGTAGTTGATCATGTAAATGGGTAACGTGTTTAAAGCCCTTAAATGATCCTACTGGAATCTGACCATTAGGTGTTGTAATTGAACCTTTGTGGATTAATAATGGCCTTTGTTGAATTAGATAGGTTGACGTTATTGTAGTTTTCCTCTGGGAACAACTGAATAAATAATTGTTCAAGTGTAATTTGTTTGTAATATTTCCATTGAAGTTGGTTCAGCTTGTAATACTTATTCAGGGATGTGCATCAGGATAAGGAAATTTATTTTTCTCTTTTGCAATTCTTCTATTTTCTTTTTCTGTTCTGGGTTGGATGTGCGGGTTCGGGTCGTGCATTTCTCTCTATACAGCTTGTAGCTTTCTCTTTCCTTTTTATTTGTTCTATTCTCTACAACAGTAGCAGCCTTTCATATTAATTTCTTTTGTTTTCTGAACTCCAGTACTTTGAACTTGTAGGTACATGGAAACAAATCAAGGAGTCTTTCCCAAGGCAAGCCATATTCAAAATGAGGTGGGTGGATCATGGCACACTGTGAAAGCAATTCTTTGCAACATAAAAGATAAGATACTCAGAACTCCTGTATCGGATAATCACTACGTTATTGATGCTTCAGCTACTGCAGAAGAGACTGCATCTTCTGCATTCGTGACCTATCATTCTCTAGTTCATGACCATTCTGGCTCTGTAGTCAACACAGACCAGGTGCTACAACCTCAGGATAAAGATGTAAGTTTTGGACATTCTACAACAGCGGCAGCAGTGGATGCTTCTTCTGCTTTGATAGTTGAACCAACAGCCTCAGATGCTACTAATATGCATAAAACTTCTGGTTCATGTGAGCTTCAAACAACATCTACTGTTCAGTGTACAAATTCTGGATTAGACATTCATGCAAGTCAGACAGATGCATCAGAAAAAGTTGACGTTCGCTTAAGTATGAAATACAATTCTGAGAGCATGGTTCAACCGAATGCTGTTACAGATAATTCACAGCTTGAGTTGGATAGCCTATGCATACAACCTAAAGAATCAGTCTCAAACATGTCTGAAACTTCAGATAATGGTCATGTTTCAAGTTCTGAGAAGTTGTCTCACTTTGAACATGATAAAATGAATTCGACTGGCTGTCACAAGTGGCAAGAGAATAAAACAATGAGTTGTGTCCCATCTCCAAATTCGAGTGTTGAAATCAGTCCGAAGTCTACTTTACCTGATAATTCACAGAAGGTCGGCAGCCTAGCAGATATCTTTAAGAAGTTTAAAGATGATGCATCAGTTGCTGATGCCAAGAATGGAAAATTGGAATCTAAGGCATCACTCTCTAGCACACTTCTTAGTCATGGAAAAGATAGCAATTCACAAGTTGATGCCAAGAATGGAAAATTGGAATCTAAGGCATCACTCTCTAGCATACTTCTTAGTCACGGAAAAGATAGCAATTCACAAGTTGAGAGTCCTCAGGCATCACTCTCTAGCATACTTCTTAGTCATACAAAAGATAGCAATTCACAGCTTGAGAGTCTGTTCTCTTCTGATATTCTACTGCCAAGTAAATCCATTAATAAATGCCAGGATTTTCGTACAAATAAGTTGGTTTCTGGTGGATCTGAAAATCAAAGACCTGAAGGGGAAATGATTGGATCCAGCGTGACACAAACTGTTATTCCCAATATGGCTGAATCGTTCACTGGTTCTGGGAACTTTATGGGTTTTGGAGGCACGAAAAGAGTGAATAACCGAGTATCAGAGTTCATTACCAACAAAAAGAAAGATATTTCTATGCGCACTCTCTTTGAGCATTTAGAAGTGCCTGCACGGAAGAATGATACCACAAGATCTGAGATAAAGGAATTAGTTGAGAGGATCAAGGGGCTTGCAGGAGAGCCATCCATTTTAAGACAAAAGGATAATGTTTCTTCTTGTAAGACAGATGAAAATAGTCAGAAGAGCCAATTGGGGTTTCAGTCACTGGCTAGTTTCAACAATTGTGACAAGAAAGAAAGAAAGATGTCATCAGATTGCCATGCTGATCATAGAACAAGCAAGAATGACGACCCACTTATGGTACTACCTGTAGGTTCAAGGACTCAGGATGATGCAGGAAATAGTACAGGTTGCAGCAAGCAAAGAGGACATACACAATTTGCTGTTCTGATGGACAAAAAGGAGTTAAAGGAAATACAGAATAAATTCTTGGTAATGGAAGAGCTAGGTCAAAACAAGGCAGTAGTGAAGTTCCTGTCAACAGATGTGCAAGAGAATAATATAGTTAAGGCCTTCCAGCATTGTGGTGATATCTTGAAGGTTGAAATTTGGTCCTCTGAAGAGGATTTCTATAGGTCTGCTACCATCTATTTTAAGGTGAGTGGTCATTTCCTTTAGTAATTTTTTTTCATCTGCATTAGTTCAAAAGGTGGGTGCAATATGGATAAATGCCTAGAAGAATTCATAGCAAAATGAAATAGAATGTTTCTGAAGAGATTAGCTGCATTGGTGGTAAATTACTTATTCCACTGAGCATGGGAACAATTTGTTTTTTGGTGAATCGCCATTTATGAGTCCTTATACCTGCAATAGGGGGATGTGAAAAAACAGCTTTAGTCCTGTCATTGCCTTACTATTAATTACCAATTTCCTTATCACAACAGACAAGAGAAGGGTTGCGAAATGCTCTTGAAGAAACTGACATAATGGTGACAAATCGGAATGTCACTGTGGAAGCTGCTGCTTCTGCGGAAGACAAATCATACAGAACCTCCATCCCTAGTTTGATTGGTGACCCAGATGTCCCTGCAGGCTTGGTGAAGAATCCAACGAGGACTATCAAGATAACACAGTTGACCTGCGACATTAGCTCAGATGATGTAATTGCAGCTCTGACATCCTGTGGGAGCAAAGTTACTGGCTTCTTCTTAGGTGCACTTGATTCTGTAGCTTTTGTGGAATTTGAGGCGAGTATTCCTGTCCACTTGTAGTTTGTCATTGGGCATATAGCATCTGATAAATAGCTATTCATCTAATTGAATCTGTTATGTTTACAATACTGCACCATATTAATAGAGATAGAGCTTGGCAAAGTCTGCTGCATCTCTCTCTCTCTCTCTCTACATTTGAGTGTATGTTAACGTACTTGTAAACGTGCATCCTTGAAAGGTTTCATAGGAATATCATGGTAGAAATTGCTTTTGACTACTATCTAATTGCAAAGACTACAAATCATTCATCTCTCTGAGATGCAATTTTATAACTTAAATATGAATTTGGAGACAAACTGCAATGTATGTCAAATTGGCTCTTGATTTGATCTTCCATTATCATCTGATCATACACACTTGAATTGTAATTTTCCAGACAGAAGATGGCAAAGAAATAGCTCTTGCAAAACATTCTCTTGATGTACTGGGGAAGCGATTACAAATATCTCGAATTGATGCACCAAGAACGACGGCTGTAAGAGTTTTGTACAACCAGAGTGTAAAAGGAAGCAAGATTATTCAAGTGTGCAATTCTCTTGGGAAAACCAGGTTTGTCCGTATGAGAAGCCCAGGCATCATGGATATACACTTCAAGCTTGCAGAGTGGCCAAACATGTTAAAGATCCTAAACAGGTGATTTTATATGCATATAAAGTTATTATTTGTATTCAAGTGACACGCATGTTGCCTAATCATTATCCTTCTTTTGGATACCTAAGACTGAATGCAGTTGCAATAGATGGTCAAACATTGCTAGCTCAGCCTGCAAGTGTCTTCCCTCCGGATATCCTTCAAATTCTATGGAGCCATCCGGAGGAAAGAAAGCATGTAAAGACTGTGGTGCAAAAGCTGCTGCAAGAACTGGGGGAGGATGTAGTACATAAAGTTGGGCTTACTGATCTTGCAGACTTCTATTGAGATGGATGATTAAGAGTATCCTTACTAGGTTCTTGATTTTAAAGATGTTCACGTTCTCGACAAGTTAAAACTTTTTGGGATCAAGAGTAACTGATGAGCAACTGAATTTCCATAGTACAGTTTAGATGCAGGTAAAATTTTGTAGTACAGGGTTATCAAGAACATGATATTACCACCACTCCTACAATGTCTCAACCGTAATTAGAGCTTTTCTGTGGCAATCTTTTTAGTGTTATTTAGCGCATACGATTTAGATATCATGCTTTGATTTGGTATACATCTCTTTTGAAATTGAGTTGCACATTTGTAATTGGGAATTTGGGATCCTCTATAGCCAGAAAATGGTCAATTAGGCTAGCTAAAGTTGGATGATGATATTAATTGTTTCTCTGCTGTTTGGTGCTCTCTCCAACTTTTGATGGGATGAAGTATTTAAAAACAAAATGACCTTCAAGTTTTCGTTAAATATGAAGTTTGCAGATTATTTGTGTATAATATGCATTAAATTAGTAATGACGGTGCTAATGTTCTCTTGACTAATCCAGATTAAAGAAAATTTTGAGCTTTATGCTTGGAATAGCCGAAAGGGGCCTCAAGAAATTGACAATTCCCTTTTGGGGATCAATGATAAGGAGAATGTCTGAAAAGGCTTAGATAAGATTATACAAAAGGTATTCCCATTACCAAATATGATAATGTATTTATTGGGCGTTAAACGAGAGAATTAGCAAAAGTTCTATTCTAATCCGTGATAATCAAGAATCTTTCTTTCCTTCACAACTTGCAGATTTCCAAAATTGAAGAAGTGTTTGCTAAACATGAGTGAATATTCCAAAACATCAGGTATTTAGATTCCTCTATCTCTCGGCTCTTGCCTATTTTTTGAGAAAAAAAATTCCTTGTGATAAGCTAAGAAAGAGTTAATAAAATAACAGAAGACTGCATTCAGTTGCCGATTAGATACTTGAGAATCTTTTACTTTAGGAGTATTTTAACTTATTCATAAAGGAAATGAGTGTTTTAACTTATCCTACTCTTAATTGTAAATATTTAATAAGATTTCCAAGTATATTTTACAAATTCAGTGTAGAAGCTCCATTTGGATTGTTATTTTTAGGAGTTTTTGTAGAAAAATGTATTGTAACGATTTGATACACGTGAGGTAAAAAAAAATTGAGAAATATGTTTAAGGAAAGCGTAAAATTTTTTTTCTTTTCAGAAAATCACAATCCAAATAGAAGTAATCCAATTTGTGTACGTAATCTTTATTATAAAAGGGATTCTTGGAAACTGTGACACAAACAGGTTGACTGCCTAGGTTCCATGGTGTAGTGGTTAGCACTCTGGACTTTGAATCCAGCGACCTGGGTTCGACTCCCGGTGGGACCTTCTAACTTCTTCTTTTATGGAACTAGCACTTCTTGGTTGAAATTTGAAAATGATTTTTTTCCTTTTTTCTGTTTGCCCTTTTTGCCAATTCTTGTCCCGAAATAGCATTTCTTAGTTGAAACGTGAAAATGAATTGCATAAATCACATATTCCCTTTTCATCACAAGACAACTCAATAATAAAAAAAATACATAACATAAATACAATTACATATTCGTTTACTATCTTAATTTACATAATTCAAGTTCTTGAAAAATAAGTCCATACTATCTTGAAAAATTTTTACTTGTTGATAATATTTATAAGTATAATTAATTTTCACAACTACAAATTACGAATTTTAACTATTACTATTAGTTAGGTTGAAATGATAACTAGACCCTAAATTAATTTACTTCTCTTTGAAATCTAAAACTTCTATAATTGTAAATCGTATAATAATGTGTGTGTCTACGTACACACAACACACATATATATATATATATATATATAAAAGAACAATTCATAGTGCAATACTTACAATTGCAGGGAACCCAATGCCTTTGGTCCATCATCATAAAATAACTTCGGCAAAAGATGCATGGTAAGAAGAACATGGACAAAAGGAATTAAAGAACCGACCAATTCACCTACGAGATAGGTACTGCTAGCGAATAACAAGGAATGGCAAGAAAACACGGTTGACCCCGTTCAATGTAAACAGTGCTGCTCCACGCATCTATTCTATTCGCAGTCTAAATTAGAAAAGAAATCTTGATTAGATGGATCCTGAAAAGAAATAGAATATTCTGTTGTTGGCCTTATAAGCTAGGTAAAATGGCCATTTTGCATGGGTTCTATGGTGTGAGAATCTCATGTGCAAAAATTAAAGTAACATTTCGAGCAAAAGATAGCTGAAAGAACTTTTTAAGCCCACTTCGAACAACTTTCTTGCTTTTATATACGGGAGAGTGCATCCTTCTTCCACTGCGGAGCAGGCTTTGAGGAACTGGTTGAGGAATGGGCGGAGAAGACGAAAAAGTAGTGGAACAGAAAGAAATGGAAATTAGTCTGAAGGACTTGTCCAAGAAGCTTGAAGAATTTGCCCAGGCTAGAGACTGGGAAAGGTACCATAGTCCCAGGAATTTACTTCTTGCCATGGTAATTCTACTTTCTTTAAGCTCAATGACAGTAGTTGCCTTTCTTGAGTACTTTAAATGGTGATATTTTGGCATGTTGTGGACCATTTGGTACTTCAATTTTTAATGTTTGGCTTGATTTTGTTTCTCAATTCCAATCTCAGAAGCAGCAATTCGGAATCCATCATTCACAAAGAATGACCAATTTCATATAGGCAAACCTGAATAATTGGATTTTAGGTGGTTATGGACAACTCAAGTAGTTCTAATTGTTGTTAACTGATTGAGTCAAATCCTTTCCTTTTGCTCATCACATATTGCATTCTCAGAAGTTATCAATCATACCTAGTCATTTTGGAGAACCAAGTATAAGATTGCGTGAGTTTGGTGCTTCTGCCTGGGAAACAGCCACAATTTTGGCCGGATGGGTATATTGGCTCAGCCTAATTTTTACTTTTTAGATCTTTGTTAACGTAGTGCAGAAAGTCGAAGTTCAAATTGTGACAGCATCATTCCTTCAGAAGAAAAAGAAGATCCAAACAGGAACTTTTAAGACGTGTATGAGCCAATAACCACAAATCTTGATTCATACAAGATGCTTCTCATTTATTCCAGCATATTGGGGAAACACCTTCATCAAAAGTAGCTTACAATTTATGCTGAATCAATGCAGATGGTTCAACTTGTCTGTGGCACAAGTGCTAGATTTCCCTGAATAACCCTTTGTCTTTTGCAGGTTGGTGAAGTAGGAGAGCTATCAGAGATATTCCAATGGAGAGGTGAGGTTGGCAAGGGCTTGCCAAATTGGGAAGAATCTGATAAAGAGCATCTGGGAGAAGAGTTGTCTGATGTGCTGCTGTACCTGATCAGGTTGGCTGATATCTGTGGCATTGATCTAGGTGATGCTGCCACCAAGAAGATTGTGAAGAATGCAGTCAAATACCCTCCCAAAGCCTTCGGAAAAATGTAATACACCAGACAGTTTTGTTCTGTGACTGAGATCAAATCCTATGGCCAAAAATCTGATATCCAGATGTTGAAATAAAATGAACCTCGAGTGTACGTCAAATTTTGAAAGTATACAATAATCGCACCTAGTCACACCAAAATCCAATCGTATTTGTCTCAATTATCTATTTAAATGTCCCTGTCTTTTCTTCAAGAAATAGGAAAAAAAAAAGAAGAACAGAGAAACAAAAAACTGCTATGGCATGAGAAAGTCTTTGTGCTTAGTATCCTCCTATTTTCCTCCAAATGGAGATGAAATAGTAGTGGATCAATTGACGTTAAAAAATGAAATCATGAAATGGGATGTACTTAGTTCGCTTGTTCATTGACATAATGGTGCATATAAACCGGTGTGGGCGCTCACACGGAAACATATTCTTCATTCTATTCTATTAGACCACTGAATCCGCGGGTATTTTGAAAAACTGTTAACGTGACAACCACTCATTAATTTTTTTTTTTTGCATTCAATTTTTTCAAAAAACAATTAATTAGTTCCGAATTAACAATTGTCATGAGCTTTGTACACATATAAATGATGTTCAATATACACAGTACAGATTCTTTAAATCAAATTCTCTCAAGAAATCCCATTAATTTCAGGTTCCTCATCTTTGCCATCTTCAAACTATAATTGTAAGATTGCATTTGTTCATCTTCGTTTCTTTATAATTATGGTAATTTTTCTGCATTCACATATGTATTTGAAACCTTGAATCCTGTTTTCTTAGTGGTTGATAAGATTGCCTTCTTCAAATTATAACTATAAGATTGCATTTCTTCATCTTCGTTTCTTTATAATTATGGTCAATTTTCTGCATTTATACATGTATTCGAAAGCTTGAAACCCGTTTTTTTCGGAGTCTTATTCCTGTCTTCATTTTACGAGCAAATCATGATACGGTTTTACATTTCTTTGTCCATTCTGTGTGTCATTCATGGACATTTGAACTTGTCATGTGGTTTATGCCATTTCTTTATCTTCACGAAGTTACGATTTTGCTTGTTTATATTGTTTTTATATGAATTTTCTGAATGTGATGTGCAGAATATTGAGAAAATGGATGGAACTCCATTTACCCCAGCTCTGGAACAAATGAACCATTTGAAGTCTGAACAAGGGGAATTGCTTACCAAGCCTTTCCTGGATGTCTGCAGACTCATTTTGCCTATTTTAGGTTCATCTTCACAGCTGATTTTTTTTTTCTCTTTTTTGAGATTTTGGATTCAAGTTTCTCTTGGTTTGAATTTTCGCAAATAGTTGCGGCATCAGAAATTGTAGCTTTAAATTTCTTTTTTATCTGCCTTGATTGTCTGTTAGTCCAATACAATTTTTCTTCCATAAATGGGCTTAATGACACAGAAGAGCCCTTTTAGCAGATAGGATTGACATAGAATTCAATCATTGTCTCATGTCAGCCCAATTCAGCTTCCTAAACTCTGCTCTTTTGTTTCATGTTCATCTCAACTCTGAATGCTCTTTCCTTCCCCTTTTATTGCAATATCTTCTGTATCACGATTCGGTTTCATCCCCTATGGCTTTTCATTTCTGATGCCAGATAAATTTGGAGCTGCAATGACTGTGGTGAAATCTGATGTCAGTGGTAATATATCGGTAAGACATCCTCTTTGGTTAATTTAATTAATGCCGAACATGCTTGAGATGAATTGTTTCTGTCGAATACAGAGGATCGATATTATTTTATCTCATATCATGCAACAAAAAATTGAGTAAATGCTGATGAGGAATGCACTTTGCTAGGATGATGATAAAGCATAATGACATGAGATTCAAAGCTATGGCATTCTAGGGTGAAGTATTATGAGAGCAGTCATAAGTCAGGCTTGTTTGCCAGTTGGTATAGGGCCTTCCATGGCCAATAGTTAGAGCCCTAAGAAATCATCCCTGAACTGTTCAATTTAACAAATTTGTACTAGCTGTCTGATACAAACTATGAACAGAGGACAAACTTGGCTTGCCTTTACATTTAGAAAGTTGTTCATGTTTAAAGAAGCAGTAAGCTTAACCAAGAATGCAGCATAGTCTAAGAGGGAATTTTTGGTCAGAATATTGGAAGGTTCACAGATTGGAAGTTGATTGTCTCCATGGGATCTAAAATGGACCTAATGGTTACATAGATCCAGAGACTAGTGTAAACATATATGCACATCGCCAGATAAGGCAACACTTCTGTTCCCCTACTATACACGAATCATCCGATACATTAAATTGGTTCACTTCTCTGATCGTGCTTGTTTTTCAAAAACTTGAACTTGATTTCTTATATGCTATTTTACTTGCAGAGGTTGGAATCAAAATATTCTTCCAATACATCTAGATACAACTACTTGTACAGCATAGTACAATCAGAAGTTGAAACAAAATCTGCCAAGGCTTCATCCAGCTGTACCAATGGCCTTCTTTGGTTGACAAGGTTCTTGCTAGTATTTCCAGACGCTTATTATATACATATTGCATTCTGTTCCGAACTTGCAAAGCCATTTAACAAATTCTAGACAACTGCTGCAGCTAATAATGAAGGATTAGGGACAAGCAGTCTTGTCTCACATATAGTTAAAAACCAATTTTTGGATGAAATGGAAAAAGCAGGTCGAGCATATTAGTTGCTTTGAGTAACAGGAGGAGAGTAGAAGGAACAAAGTTTTAGGCTTCCATATCTCTTTCTGTAGCTTTTTTCAAACTAAGTAGAAGAAAGAATGAACCACATGGTTGTAATCAATCTCAGCATCGATTATGGTTCGTAACCCTTCAAAGAAACCTGCATCTGCCACTGCTGCAATTGTGTTACCATTTATTTCTTTCTTGTCGATGTCTGTTTTAATATGTAGGAATTTTTATACTGTTGCAGAGCCATGGATTTCTTAGTGGAGCTCTTTCAAAATCTAGCACGGAATCAAGATTGGTCAACTGCACAAGCTTGCAATGATTCCTACAGCAAGACCTTGAAAAAATGGCATGGCTGGCTGGCTAGTTCAAGTTTTACGGTAGCTCTGAAGCTTGTTCCAGATAGGAAAAAGTTCATGGAGGTGCTAGGAAACTCAGAGAACATCTACAGTGATATGGAAAAATTTTGCACAACTTTTTCACCAATTCTTAGAGAGATCCACAAGTTTTTGGTAAGAGAACCTTCAATCTTCTGGAACCCTTTGTTTTGAATTACTACTTTACTAGATACGATTGAAAATTTTACACATTGGAATTGCCAAGTGAAAGCCGTAACTATAAACATAATCCTAGTGGCAGAGCGAGGACTGTTACATCGCGGATGAAATAGTGGCAGTAAATTAAAAAAAATTTTAATGAGTGTAATTTTGAAAATAATGAATTCCGAATTAATTTTTTTTCCTGTTTCTTTGGCTTAATCACTCAATATCCACTAGCAATTTAATCCAAAATATAATAAGCCAAAATTGTCTAACAACAAGTTCTTCATTACGATGACAATTTTAAAAAAACAGCCATAAAATCAAGTCCACAAAACATAGTACGAAAATCGTGTACTCAGTATTGAATTAAAATATGCATTAGTATGTTAAATTTGCATTGTAACTTAAGATTCTATATTCTCTTTCTTGTCACCCTACATAAGGAAAAGAATCTATCAATATGAACATATTGCAAATTTTAATTTACCAAATGAAATAGCCAATTAGTTACAAATGTTAATCATAATACATGTTTAATAGTGGGATATCTTTGGAGATAATACACAAAATTCCCAGAAGATAATATCTAATATAAAGCATTTAAAAGGAAACTAAAATTTGAATATCAACAAATTTAATAATATTCTAAAAATATTTAGAGAAATTAATATTTTTTCCAAGGCAAAATTTAAGTTGGGGAACCAAGGAAGGAAGAAGCAAATTCCATTCAAGATTTACCCACATATTAGTTTGAGCTTTGGCAACTCCTTGCCTTGTCTAAATGGAGTTAGAAGGCCGTAAAGTGTCATCCTCTTTATACCAACGATAGGAACTTGCCATGCTTAAGGATGTAATCATCCTTAGGATCATATATTCAAAATACACACGTATCTACCTAAGCTAAAATGGAGTCAAAAAGGGGTACTTGTGATTCTGCACAAGTCTTCCCTGCTCATTTTTAATCTCTGAAATTGATCTGAACTCATTTTTGCGTTTCCATGACCAGTGTATGTGAGTTTCTTTATGACAAAAAATTGAAAAATATCAAATTTCATTTTATGCATGTTCTTTGTTTTGCAGGCAAGTGTTGGATTGGACAGTATGAAATCTTTGTAAAATCGGAACCTATCCCCATGATATGATTTGCTTCTCTGATGGCAATGCAGCTTTATTTTTCTTGCTTCATTATCATGTCTACACTCTTCTTATTTTTTTCCCTTTCTTTCCTTCTCTGATGGCAATGCAGCCTTAATTCTCTTGCTTCGTTCTCATGTCTACACTTTTCTTACTTTATTCCTGTCTTCTATCCTTGTCATGGTACTTCTTATGGTTTCTTGTTTAGACAATTCCAACCTCTGAAGCTTGTATTTCTGGGTTAATATATAATTTATCATTGGCAGGAATCTTGCTCTTCATCTTGTTCCTCGAGTATACTCATTTCACACGCTACTTGTAGTTCTGCCTGCTAAGCAGATGCTTGCCTTTTGCTTCAATATTTCTTTTACCTGCCATATTACAACTTCGAAATGCAACTATTCAAGGCACAAGTTCATTTTCTAGCTGCATTTACGTTTAAAGAAAAAAAAAAGGAAAAAGCAAAATCTCTTCTCTTTCTGTAAACTTTATCAACATCCAAAGAAATTCAATGCCTTGGTTACGACGTGAAGTTTGGTATCATATCCTCAAGTTTTTAACTGCATAAAAAATTTGGGCCTTGATGAAGAATTTAAGTCTTTCTCTTACTGAGGAAAAGCAAATTCTCCCCTTGTATAACGACTACTTCCTTCTTCTAAATTTATGCTTAGATTGCATTCACGGTCTGGGGTTGAGTCTACATCCTAAGCTAGGCTGTATAAAGGATGTAGCAGAAAGAAAGTTTCTTCACTTATACTTTGTCCATCTTCTAAGCAACATCCTGTTTAAGTCTTGCAAATTCACACCCCACACCTTAATTGTGAATTCCAAATTTCCTATTTCCCAACAGATTATCAGGAGTTGGGCACATCATCACCTATCGAGAATCCAAGACTAGTAAGTATAAATTCTGTTTCTCTACAAATCCTCGTGCAGGATCATCCTGTGAAGAATGAAATCCTGTCTCAAGTTCCTTTAGATATGCTTCTGTCTACTAGTATCCGAAGATAATATCTTAATTTGTGCATTATCAATAGTGGTTTCCATTTACCTCTTGATGACCTCTCGAGTTCAGCTTATCAACCAGACTATGCTTCATTGTCAATTGTTAATGGTGTCGTAAAGCAATTAGGTGCTTTTTCATTTTTTAAACCAATTATTGTTGGAAAACATGGGTCAATTCTGAAGAAGCTATCATATCGAAATTCTAGAGCTTTATTTTTAATTTTGTAGCTCGTATTGTGATGATAAATTTAGAGCATCAACGTGATACAAAAAATTACAGCGTCAAGATGTGTTCAGACTTGTTACATGCTATGACTATCAATACACGTAAACCATAAAGATTAGTTTTTTAAAATTTACAAACAAGATAATGTTGTTTGGGAATGAAAAAACGGAATCCAAGTTGGGCTTTTACTTCAAAATTTCTCGTAATGTTCTACGGAGTATAGATAGACACAAAAGATACACAGATACCATATAGATATGCAGACTTTTGAGCCTCAACTATTCGCAAGTAACTTCTCGTAATGGAGAAAAATTTTCTTGATCTTTGCTTTAGTTTATTCTTTTCTCCAGCCTATATATAATTCTAGTTATCTGGGTCTATGTCAGTTGAATTAATTAATGAAGGAGTTGAAAATTTTAGGCTCGGTTGTACACCGATTGAAATGAAATAAGACATTTGTTTTAGTGTGTGGCCCAACTTGTCAAAATGCTCCTGTGAACCAGTTGAATCTTAAGTGACAAAATGCAAACAATCCTCATAGGTATGATAACAGATATGCTCGCTTGTGCTGGATATGTTGATTAAATTGCTTTATTTACTTTGTTAATTACCATATCAATTTTTTTGTAGTAGTTTTTCTTAATGTACCTTGATTTGTTAGTGTTCATTGTATCGAATATACACGAAAAAATGAAAATTCCTAAGGCTAAGCTCTGTGCCTCGGCCCAATACCAGTTATTCAAGATTGCACAACTACAGAAGTACAAGTAGTATGTGAACTTCAATCTTACACATGCATATTGATTCCAAGGAAAAAGGAAATTCTGATGTCACGTGATCTTTTTACGCAAAAAAATTTATGGATTTGTAGAATTTCTAGAGAAGTCCAGGTGGTGCAAATACTATCTGCTAGCAATAATATGGACGAATCTATTGTTTCTATCGCCGTAGAAACTCTTTGGGCTTTGTTAAAAGAAGAAGCAAAGCTGTTATCTGGAGTAAGTGATCGAATCAATGAAGTTTGCATAGAGTTTAGGAGGATGCAATGTTTTCTTCAAGATGCTGAGGCAAGGCAACACAAAGAACAAGCTGTGCGAAATTCGATACGAGAAATCAGAAGTCTTGCTTATAGAGCTGAGGATGTCATTGAGACATATGCTGTTGATGTTTTATCCAGAAGAGGAAGGGGATTCAAAAAAGCTTGTAAAAGATTTGCTTGCATATTGACAGAAGCAAGAGCATTGCGGAAAATTGGTGCTGAGATTGGAAATATCAAAGCTGAAATAGCTGGTGTGGCATCAAGTATGCAAACTTATGGTATAAAAGCAGTCAGTCAGGGAGAAAGCTCTAGTAATGCTGCAACTCATGAAAAAGAGCGATGGCTACAATGACCTATGCTCACCAGGTTGAAGAAACATTTGTAGGGATGAATGATGATATTGAGAAATTGAAATACCTCGTCGTGAATGAGCATACGCACCATCAAGTTGTTTCGATCTGGGGCATGGGAGGTTCTGGGAAGACCACAGTTGCAAGAAAAATCTACAACCATGCTGGGATTCGACGCCAATTTGAGGCCTTTGCTTGGGTGTGTATAACTCAGCAAGGCCAAGTTAGAAAAGTTTTGGAGGAAATCTTGCAACAGCTGTACTTAGATCCAGAAAAGAAGAAAAATGTCAATGTGGCTGACAGGGAATTGATGGAGCTGTATAAAGAACAAAAGGAGAAGAAATGCTTGGTTGTTCTGGATGACATTTGGAGTGCAATTGATTGGAATTGCCTCCAACCGGTCTTCCCATTGATCAAGGAATCTCGGAGTAAGATTTTGCTTACAACTCGTAACCTAGAAGTAGCTCAAGTTGGACGGGTTCACGAACTCAGTTTTTTGAACAGCAACGAAGCTTAGGAGCTATTTCAGAAGAAGGCCTTGATATTTGACAATGTGAACCCTCAAGCTAAGTATATTTTTGCTTGTTTGCCTTGCCAAAAATGTGTCCTCGCCACATTCTATTTTACATCTCTCTGAATGGTAAAAACATTCATTTAATTTGCATTTGAAACATAAACTTTGCTTTGCCATATAACACTGAAAGCTTTTACAGCATACTTTGACTTATGGTAACAATTTCGTTAATCTAACTGAGGCATTTTTGCTAATAGCCTGTAGATTAACATCGTGGAAACCAAATGCAAGCATAAGATTTGTCCTCTTTTTAGCTTGAAATGAATATTGTATGCTTATCCAAAGATTCAGATTATTGTACTTCACATTTGGAATCATAACATCTATTCAAAAAATGCAAATTATTAGGTACAAGAAGATTCACTACTCTAAAAGAATACAATTCTTCAATTCAGTTACTTTATAATACAAATTAATGTTCTTAGTGAAGCTCAACAGGATGTACAAGTCATATCGTAATTGATACGCAAGTTAATGTGTAAAAACTTATATGAAACAAAAAGCATATCCCTTCTATTTTAGCATTATTTTGATTTGTACAGTTTCTTCATCACTTCAGTAGCAAACAAATTAAATAGTAAAAATATTTCATCGTGGATTTAGTTTTTGAAAATTGAAAAATTCATCAGCTTAAAATTTTTGGGTTTTGTTAGCTTTTAGTTATTGTATTAGAAGACAGAACAAGTGAAAAGAAAGATAAAATGTAGATTGTCCATATTTCATTATATGGTTTTACAATTGAGGAGAAGTGATGCTCTGTATACTAAAGCAAAATAACGTTTAATTGTGCATCACTAAAAGATTTGACTATGCAACTAAATTATGCAGATTTTAGAACTGAAGTTGAAAGAGAGAAGATAGGAAGGGAAATGGTGCACAAGTGCGGCTATCTACCATTAGCAATATCAGCAGTTGGAAGGATCTTGAGCAAAAAGGCATCTTTAGATGAATGGACAGTGGTGAATAAAGACATTGACTCTTATTTGGGAAGAGAAGGCTTTGATGGTAATAGAGGAATAATGAAGATTTTGACTTTGAGTTATGATGTCCTACCATACCACTTAAAGCAATGCTTTCTTTCCTTGGGCTATTTCCCAGAGGATCTAAAGATAGGTACAAGTGTCTTGTATTTCACATGGTTGGCTGAAGGAATAACTTTGCCGAATAAACATTCAGGAAGAGAAGAGACTGTAATGGTAGTTACAGAACAATATTTGACCAAGTTGGCTAGTAGGTCCATGGTTAATGTTGAACTCTTTGAGCTTGCTGCACCAGGATTATTGAAGTACAAGCATTGCCGTCTTCATGACCTTATGAGAGAACTATGCTTAATGAAGTGCTCAGAAGAAGATTATGTCAAAGTCGGGGACTTTCGAGGTGGAAGGCAACCGGTGTTAGAACGTTTTCCTGTTATTATGGATGACATTACCACTACCAACATATATAGACTGGCTATCCATACAGATGGAAACTTTAAAGGTGACGCTATAGGAAAAATTACAGAACGACTCTCACCACGACTACGTTCCATTACTTTTACCGATACGAGTCAAGGTGAAAATTGTTCGGTAGATATGGCACGGACATCCTCTGAAATATTCAACAGGTTTAAATATCTTCGAATTCTATCCTTTGACTGGTACACTTTTGTGAACAAGAAGTCAATAGAATTTATAGGAAAGTTGATTCACCTAAGGTCTATACGTTTCAACAGTTGTAAGATGGATGAGTTGCCATTACAAGTACTTAACTTACCCTTTTTACAGAGCCTAAACCTTGAAGGGTCTGTCTGGACAAATCCTACAAAAATACCAAAGCTAGATGTAGCATGGAAAGCAAAAATATTGATGCATCTCTTCTTTCCTAGTAATGGTGCGAAAATGGTTGAGCAAGGAAAATTTAGATTATGTGGATTAGTTTAGCTGGAGGAAATAATTGGTTTTGACACCAGTACAATGGAAGATGCAGATCTTCTTGAACTAAGCAATATTCAATGGTTTTCTGCAACAATTTATGACAATAAGAGCCTTTCTTTAATCCTCAACTGCATCGAGGTCAATTGACTCAACATAGGGCATGTGGTGCTTGGTATCTGTAACTATAATTTTACTGAAAATGAAAGCGGGACCAACTCTAATCTTGTAAGGAAGGTTTTCAACTGTCGCCACCTTATTGGCTTGGCGATTGAAGGGAGGCTAGGCAACAAATTACGCAGGTAGGAAACAAATTTTGCTTCGAGTCTGAGACATTTGGCACTATCTGGATCTGAGATAGTAGAAGACCCCATGGAAATTTTGAAGAAGCTCCCCAATTTAAGAGAACTTGAACTGCTGATGAATTCCTTTATGGGCAAAGAAATGGATTGCCACAACATGGGGTTTCCTAGTCTCACTGATCTTTCCTTCAAAGGACTGCACAGTTTAGAGAAGTGAAGGATTGATGACGGAGCTATGCGCAATCTTATGAAACTTGAGATCAGGAACTGTAAAAAGTTGCATATGATTCCAATTGGATTGAGATTCATCTCCACACTCAAGGAACTTAGGACCGTTCACATGCCTACTGAATTTATTGAAGAATTGATGGTCAAGCAGGAGTAGATTATGACATTGTCTCCCATTTGGAAAAAATCTATCTTGGATAAGAATAACCAAACATCGGGTCAGCTGCATTTCTCCCCTTTTTTTGGGTTGTCTTTTGCTATCTCCGAATGCGTGACTGTCTATACATATACATTGTTTTACTCACAACTTTTCTCTACAGGATTGATACATTTGTCAACATTAGGTTGCATAAATATGATACTCTGTAGACCATCCAGTTTTGTTTAAACTATTACAGTTTAATTTGCAGATAGGATCATTATCAAATGATCACATTTTTCTGTATTATTTGGACTTGTAACTTCTATTGTTTCTTTAATTTACTCTTCGTGTAATTTTTTCTAAGCTGCAGAAGATGCTGTAGGCATGCTGACGACCATCTAAGTACAAGGAAACGAATATATGCTTTATTTGTGAATTTGTTAGCACCGGGTGGTTTTATTTATGTGCATTCTAACTAAGTGAATAAATACTAATTGGCATTTTCCTTTATGAATTGCAGGATACTCAATTGGTTTCCTTCAGAATTTCTAACAAGCAAGATCTGTGGATTCTTTTCCTTCTGCTTATACTTTTCATTGCTGGTTATACATTATGCATGGTACTCGTGCGACTGCTTGGCTATCCATCTCATGCTGTTGAACATCAGAGTTAGATAATTCGTGCTTGTATTAAAGCTTACAATGTAATAGTGTAAAATAATTACCATATCCATGTACCGGTTGTTCAAATTGTAATATCATACAAATTTGCTTTTCGCTTAAATTTCACTTTTAGTTGGTGCCCATTGTTGTGGTAAAAAGTTTTGTGACTGTAGAATTTCCAACAATTGTTCGATAAAATCATATGCTATCCAGTGATTTCGTTCATTTACCTAGGTCCATTCTCTCCATTTTCTCAAACAAAATTTATTTGCAGGCACATTGCCTGGCTCTTCAAGCAAACGGTTGGTGCCCATTGCGCACTCGCTCATATCTACTAGTATCTCGAGTTAACATCTTCGTTCGTGTGTTATCAATAGTGGTTTCCACTTGCCCCTTCATAACTCGAATTTGTGGCCTCTCAATTTCATCTTATCAACTAGACCGCGGTTCATTGTCAATCGTAAACATTATCTTAAAGCTAATTAGGTGCTTTTTCATTTCTTAAACCAATTATTGTTCGAAAACATGGGTCAATTTTGAACAAGCAATGATATTGAAATTCTAGAGCTTTTATTTTACTTGAGCTCAGTGGACTGCACAACTTAGAGAAGTGGAGGATTGACAACAGAGCTATGTGCAATCTTTCGAAACTTGAGATCAGAGACTGTCAAAAGTTGAGAGATAAATGGATTGAGATTCATCTCAACACCGCAGGAAATTATCACTGTTGACATGCCAAATGATTTTATTGAGCGAACTAAGACGTCGTAGATTTTTTTTTTCCATGTCCACCATGTAGCTACAATTTCTCTTCAATAAGACTCATCAAAAATCAGGTCAGCTGCAAGTCTTTCTCTTTTGTTTTCAACTATCTCTGCAATTTGGTAGTGTGAGGTGGTTCTTATCTGCATTCTGGCTTCTCGAATAAGTACTCATTGGCATTTTTCTTTATGTGTTGCAGGATACCAAACTCAACTGGCCGTCTTCCCTAATATTTTTGACTAGATAGTTTCTAACCAGCATGACTGTTTGATCATCGACCTTATGCTGTTGAACATCAAAGTTAAACTGTTCATGCTTGAATTAAAGCTTACAATTGAGGACAAATTAATTATTATGTCCACAAACCCGATGTTAAAATTGTAATATGAAGCTCATGTACAAATTTCATTAACACTTCAATTTCTCTTTAATTTAGTGTCCATTGTATTACACTATTGCATTTGCAAATTAGTTTCTACACCATATGCAATTTCCAGCAATTGTTCAATACAGTTATGCCATAGACTAATTTTTTTCATTTCCTTTTATTGTCATTGTGATAGCAATTGGGCGTCATTCTATCAACATGGGCCTCTATCCTTTTTTTTTCTTTTGTTCGTTTCCTTTTATTGTCATTGTGATAGCAATTGGGAGTTATTCTATCAACAAGGGCCTCTGTCCTTTTTTTTATTTGTTGAAGTCCAAGGGTGGAAGGAGGAAGGCTTTAGAGTCAAATCAAGAACTTTTATCTCTTACCTAATTAATGTCCTTATCAGTTAAGTTGGATCTTGTAGATTCTATCATTCTTTAATTTAAACAATTTGTTTGGATTGTAATTTTTTGTAAAAAGATTTTTACATTTTTCGTAAATACATTTTTCAATTACCTTTTTACCTTATATATATATATATATCAAATCACTACTATTTTTCTACAAAAATTTCTAAAAATAGCAATTCAAACAGAAAGTTTGCGGGCACATGGCATATGAACAGTTCTTGAAGGGCCATGTTGCAATAAACTTTGAGAAATGGTGCCATTTGTTTAGGTTTTGTCTACTTGGTTTCATGCTTTTCATTAATACATAGTTTGCTTTATATTTATGTTTGAACATGAATAATGGGTAAAAGATTTTCTTCATCAACTTGGAAACTGCTGCAGTCTTTTTCCAATGTGTGACATTTTCTTTTTCAACTGCTTCCTTCTTCTTCTTTTTTCCTTTCTTTTCCTTTGGTCCCAGTTTGTAAAGGATTAATAGCCTGTTAGCATTGGCGATCAGCAACATTTCAAGAAGAATATGCCCGCTTCTACAATTGCGATGTAGTTGGCATCAACAAGTTCAACATGCCCTCTTGGATGATGACAAACTTCATTTCCTTAAAGTTGAAAAGAAGAGCCCAGCAGATGTTCCAACTTGATTCTGTCAAATGTTACCGCTGTGTTCTATGAAGAAACTAGGAAGAAATTCCATTTTCTAAGGGCATGCTCAAGACATATGTTTATTTCTTCTATCAAATATTACAGCTGTGGTCTTCAATTTCTCTGTAATTTAGTGCTTAACCTATTATTTCTGCAAGAGTTTGCCAACTTTTTGGCAATGATCAGTGAAATCGATTGAGCTATTCATCAGTTCTCTTTGAGGGTGATCTTTTCATAAAATTCTACAAATTATAGCATGCACATTTTTGGAAGCTAAAATCTCATAACTAACAGTTTCGATTCGACGTATAAAGCCTAATGAAGAGGGAAAAAAAAACGCTCTGCCATTCTTTTGCATGCCATCCTTCGTATTTGTTTCTCCCTAATCTAGGCAAGGAAAAGAGATTCATCACAAATATGCAGAGTATCTATGTTAATTCATAACAAGCATATATACACATAATGAAAACTACAGGCAAATTTCAAGAAAAATCAAGACATTGAAAGAGCATTAAAAAAGGATCACCAAGCTGAAAAAGCTACAGATACTGGTCTCTCTTGTCAACCTCTTTCAGCAAGTCCATAAGGAGACATGCTATGAACATAGTTTTACCTATTCTTGTCCAGAGGTAATTCACATAACTACTTCGATACTGCCAAACTATAAGATTCACATAGCTGAGATAACAATCTCGTGATTGCACAGTGATTCACGTAGCTGAGATCCACGAAGAAGCAAAATTCAAAACTCGGTGATTTTCCTGCGGAGAGCAAGATGAGAAAAAAACATAAAGTGGAAAAATCGAATTAGATACCTATCTGTGCTGAATATTTTGAAGTTGGAAAGTGACATATACCCATATCACATTTTCTAAACCTCCTCACAAATGGCTAATCTGGGTCATTTTACACTAGCTAATGACAAAACTCCAACAGGCTTAAGAGGAGGAACTGCCCATATTGGAAAGAAATGAAGATGAAGAGAGTAACCTTGCACAAGACATGTTCTCTATGTCACTCGTCAAGTAGAATTTCTAACATCACAACTGCAACTTCTCTTTTTTGAGATTTTGGATCTTGTTTTGAATTTTCTAAAATAGTTGTAATATAAAAAATTGTAGCTTTAAATTTCTTTTTTATCTGCCTGGATTTTCTGTTAGTCTAATACAATTTTTCTTCCATAAATGGGATTAATGACACAGAAGAGCCCTTTTAGCAAATAGGATTGACATAGAAGTCGATCATTGTCTCATGTCTCTCCAATTCAGCTTCCTAAATTCTGCCCTTTTGTTTAATGTTCATCTCAAATCTGAATGCTCTTTCCTTTTTTTATGGCAATATCTTCTGTACCATGACTCGGTTTCATCCCCTACAGCTTTTCATTTCTGATGCTGCAATGACTGTGGTGAAATCTGATGTCAGCGGTAATATATCGGTAAGACATCCTCTTTGGTTAATTTAGTTAATGCCGAACATGCTTGAGATGAATTGTTTCTAACGAATACAGAGGATTGATATTATTTTATCTCATATCATGCAACAAACAATTGAGCAAATGCTGATGAGGAATGCACTTTGCTTGGATGATGATGGAGCATAATGACATGAGATTCAAAGCTATGGCATTCTAGGGTGAAGTATTATGATTTTTGAGAGCAATCATAAGTCAGGCTTGTTTGCCAGTTGGTATAGGGCCTTCCATGGCAAATAGTCAGAGCCCTAAGAAATCATCCCTGGATTGTTCAATTTAACAAATTTGTACTAGCTATCTGAGACAAACTATGAATAGAGGACAAACTTGGCTTGAGAAGCAGGCCCTTTAAATTTAGAAACTTGTTCATGTTTAAAGAAGCAGTAAGCTTAACCAAGAATGTAGCATAGTGTAACAGGGAATTTCTGATCAGAATATTGGAAGGTCCACAATTTGGAAGTTGATTGTCTCCATGGGATCTAAAATGGACCTAATGGTTACATAGATCCAGGGATTAGTGTAAACATATATGCACATCACCAGATAAGGCTACATTTTTGTTCATCTACCATACACGAATCATCTGATATATTTAATTGGTTCACTTCTCTGATCGTGCTCGTCTTTCGAAAACTTGAACATGCTTTCCTATTTTACTTGCAGAGGTTGGAATCAAAATATTCTTCCAATACATCTAGATACAACTACTTGTACAGCATAGTACAATCAGAAGTTGAAACAAAATTTGCCAAGGCTTCATCCAGCTGTACCAATGCCCTTCTTTGGTTGACAAGGTTCTTACTAGTATTTATATTTCCAGATGCTTATTATATACATATTGCATTTTGTTCCGAACTTGCACAGCCATTTAACAAATTCTAGACAATTGCTGCAGCTAATAATGAAGGATTAGGGACAAGCAGTCTTGTCTCACTTATAGTTAAAAAAACAACTTTTGGATTAAATGGAAAAAGCAGGTCGAGCATATTAGTTGCTTTGAGTAACAGGAGGAGAGTAGGAAGAGCAAAGTTTTAGGCATCCATATCTCTTTCTGTAGCTTTTTTCAAACTAGGTAGAAGAAAGAATGAACCACATGGTTGTAATCAATCTTAGCATCGATTATGGTCCATAAGTCTTCAAAGAAACCAGCATCTACCACTTCTGCAATTGTGTTACCATTTATTTCATTCTTGTCAATGTCTGTTTTAATATGTAGAAATTTTTATTCTGTTGCAGAGCAATGGATTTCGTAGTGGAGCTCTTTCAAAATCTAGCACAGCATCAAGATTGGTCAACTTCACAAGCTTGCAATGATTCCTACAGCAAGACCTTGAAAAAATGGCTTGGCTAGCTGGCTAGTTCAAGTTTTACGATAGCTCTGAAGCTTGTTCCAGATAGGAAAAAGTTCATGGAGGTGCTAGGAAACTCAGAGAACATCTACAATGATATGAAAAAATTTTGCACAACTTTTTCACCAATTCTTAGAGAGATCCACAGGTTTCTGGTAAAAAGAACTTTCAATCTTCTGGAATCCTTTGCTTTGAAATTACTACTTTACTAGCTACGACTGAAAATTTTACACATTGGAATTGCCAAGTAAAAGCTGTAAGTATAAACATAATCCTAGTGGCGGAGCCAGGACTCTTACTTCGCGGATGAAATAGTGGCAATAAAATATTTTTTAATGAGTGTAATTTTAAAAATAATGAATTGCGAATTAATTTTTTTCTGTTTCTTTGGCTTAATGACTCAATATCTACTAGCAATTTAATCCAAAATATAATAAGTCAAAATTTTCTAACAACAAGTTCTTCGTTACGATAGTACGAAAATCCACAAAACATAGTACGAAAATCATGTATCGAGTATTGAATTAAAATATGTGTTAGTATGTTAAATTTGCATTGTAACTTCCAGTTCTATATTCTCTTTCTTATCACCTTGTATAAGGAAAGGAATCTATCAATATGAACATATTGCAAAATTTTACTTTACCAAATGAAATAGCCAATTAATTACAAATGTTAATCATAATACATGTTTAATAGTGGGATATCTTTGGAGATAATACACAAAATTCTAAGAAGATAATATATAATATAAAGCATTTAAAAGGAAACTAAATTTTGAATATCAACAAATTTAATATTGTTCTAAAATATTTAAAGAAATTAATTTTTTTCCAAGGCAAAATTTAAGTTGGGGAACCAAGGAAGGAAGAAGCAATTCCATTCAAGATTTACCCACATATTAGTTTGAGATTTGGCAACTCCTTGCCTTGTGTAAAGAGAGTTAGAAGGCTGTAAAGTGTGATCCTCTTTATACCAACGATAGGTACTTTGCCATGCTCAAGGATGTATGTAATCATCCTTAAGATCATATCAAAATACAGACGTATCTACCTAAGCTAAAATGAAGTCCAAAAGGGGTACTTGTGATTCTGCACAAGTCTCCCCTGCTCCTTTTTAATCTCTGAAATTGATCTGAACTCATTTTTACGTTTCAAAAATCGGTGCATGCGAGTTTCTTTATGACAAAAATTGAAACATATCAAATTTCATCATGATTGGACAGTATGAAATCTTTGTAAAATCGGAACCTGTCATCATGATATGATTTGCTTCTCTGATGGCAATGCAGCTTTATTTTTCTTGCTTCATTATCATGTCTACACTCTTCTTATTTTTCCCTTTCTTTCCTTCTCTAATGGCAATGCAGCCTTAATTCTCTTGCTTCATTCTCATGTCTACACTTTTCTTGCTTTTTTCCTGTCTTCTGTCCTTCTCATGGTACTTCATACGGTTTCTTGTTTAGACAATTCCAGCCTTTTGAAGCTTGTATTTCTAGGTTAATATATAATTTATCATTGGTAGGATTCTTGCTCTTCGTCTTGTTCCTCGAGTATACTCATTTCACACGTTACTTGTAGTTCGGCTTGCTAAGCAGATGCTTGCCTTTTGCTTCAATATTTCTTTTACCTGCCATATTACAACTTCGAAATACAACTATTCAAGGCACAAGTCCATTTTCTAGCTACATTTACGTTTATGGAAAAAAAAAGGAAAAAGCAAAATCTCTTCTCTTTCTGTAAACTATATCAACATCCAAAGAAATTTAATGCCTTGGTTACGACTATGGTTCGTCATCATGGGTCGCAGTCACGTCACGGTCGCGGTTATTCTACATCCGTTGCTGCATACGATTAAATATCGGTTGATACGCAATTTCGAGCATATAAAGCTTTTTAAAAAAAATTACTAAAAATAAAAAATACTATAACCAATACAACTATCAAATTAAATTTGATAAAACCTATGTTAACATAAATACTAGGTAAGTATTTAAAGAAAGTGATGCTGCTCTAATTATTGATTTATAGTATTAAAAGCAAATATTTTTTTATTGATTTTGTAAATAAGGGTCAAAGTTATTGATTTTGTAAATATAGGAGGAAATTTGCTACTGATTCAGAATTATGGGGGGTACTTTGTAATTAAGCCTAAAACCAATCCCCATATAAAAATATCCAGTCTTCCTTTACTTTTTCATTCGAAAAAAGGTTCTCATCTTCTCCAATTGATCCGCATCTCTTCTTTTCCTGCATCTCCAACTCTTACTTTTCCATCCATTCACTATCCTCCTCCATTTAGTGTGTGGCCCAACTTGTCAAAATGCTCCTGTGAACCAGTTGAATCTTAAGTGACAAAATGCAAACAATCCTCATAGGTATGATAACAGGTATGCTCGCTTGTGCTGGATACTTTGATTAAATTGCTTTATTTACTTTGTTAATTACCATGTCAATTTTTTTTTGTAGTAGTTTTTCTTAATCTTCCTTGATTTGATAGTGTTCATTGTATCCAATATACACGAAAAGATGAAAACTCCTGAGTTTAAGCTCTGTGCCTCGGCCCAATACTAGTTATTCATGATTGCACAACTACAAAAGTACAAGTAGTATGTGAACTTCAATCTTACGCATGCATATTGATTCCAAGGAAAAAGGATATTTTGATTTCACGTGATCTTTTTATGCAGAAAAATTTATGAATTTGTTGAATTTCTAGAGAAGTCTGGGCGGTGCAAATACTATCTGCTAGCAATAATATGGCCAAATCTATTGTTTCTATCGCCATAGAAAGTCTCTGGGTTTTGTTAAAAGAAGAAGCAAAGCTGTTATCTGGAGTAAGTGATCGAATCAATGAAATTTGCATAGAGTTCAGGAGGATGCAATGTTTTCTTCAAGATGCTGAGGCAAGGCAACACAAAGAACAAGTGTGCAAAATTGGATACGAGAAATCATAAGTCTTGCTTATAGAGCTGAGGATGTCATTGAGACATATGTTGTTGAAGTTTCATCCAGAAGAGGAAGGGGATTCAAAAAAGCTTGCAAAAGATTTGCTTGCATATTGACAGAAACAAGAGCATTGCGAAAAATTGGTGCTGAGATTGGAAATATCAAAGCTGAAATAGCTGGTATGGCATCAAGTATGCAAACTTATGGTATAAAAGCAGTCAGTCAAGGAGAAAGCTCTAATAATCCTGCAACTCATGAAAAAGAGCGATGGCTACAAATGACTTATGCTCACTAGGTTGAAGAAACATTTGTAGGGATGAATAATGATATTGAGAAATTGAAATACCTCGTAGTGGATGAGCATACGCACCATAAAGTTGTTTCGATCTGGGGAATGGGGGGTTCTGGGAAGACCACAGTTGCAAGAAAAATTTACAACCATGATGGGATTCGGCGCCAATTTGATGCCTTTGCTTGGGTGTGTATAACTCAGCAATGCCAAGTTAGAAAAGTTTTGGAGGAAAACTTGCAACAGTTGTGCCATGGCTGACGGGGAATTGATGGATGAGCTGTGTAAAGAACAAAAAGAGAAGAAATGCTTGGTTGTTCTGGATGACATTTGGAATACAATTGATTGGAATTGCCTCAGACCAGCCTTCCCATTGATCAAGGAATCTCGGAGTAAGATTTTACTTACAACTCGTAACCTTGAAGTAGCTCAAGTTGGACGGGTTCACGAACTCAGTGTTTTGAACAGCAACGAAACTTGGGAGCTACTTCGAAAGAAGGCCTTGATATTTGACGATGTGAACCCTCAAGCTTAGCATATTTTTGCTTGTTTGTTTTGCCAAAAATGTGTCCTCGCCACATTCTATTTGACATCTCTCTGAATGGTAAAAACATTCATTTAATTTGCATTTGAAAGATAATCTTTGTTTTACCATATAACGTTGAAAGCTTTTGCAACATACTTTAACTTATGGTAACAATTTCATTAATCTAACTGAGGCATATTTGCCAATAGCCTATAGATTAACATCGTATAAACCAAATGAAAGCATAAGATTTGTCCTCTTTTCAGCTTGAAATGAATATTGTATGCTTATCCAAAGATTCAGATTATTGTACTTCACATTTGGAATTATAACATCTATTCAAAAAATACAGATTATTAGGTACAAAAAGATTCATTGCTCTAAAATAATACAATTTTTCCATTCAGTTACTTTATAATACAAGTTAATGTTCTTAGTGAAGCTCAATAGTATGTGTAAGTCATATCATGATTGATACGCAAGTTTATGTGTAAAAACTTATACAAAACAAAAAGCATATCCCTTCTATTTTAGCATTATTTTGATTTTTGCAGTTTTTTCATCACTTCAGTAGCAGACAAATTAAATGGTAAAAATATTTCATCGTGGATTTAGTTTTTGAAGATTGACAAATTCTTCAACTTAAAATTTTTGGGTTTTGTTAGCTTTTAGTTATTGTATTAGAAGTCTGAACAAGTGAAAAGACAGTTAAAATGTAGACTGTCCATATTCCATTATATGGATTGTAACTGAGAAAAAGTGATGTTTTGTGTACTAAAGCAAAAAATCATTTAATTGTGCATCACTAAAAGATTTGACTATGCAACTAAATTATGCAGATTCTAGAACTGAAGTTGAAAGAGAGAAGATATGAAGGGAAATGGTGCAGAAGTGCGGCTATCTACCATTAGCAATATCAGTAATTCGAGGGATCTTGAGGAAAAAGGCATCTTTAGATGAATGGACAGTAGTGAATAAAGACATTGACTCTTATTTGGGAAAAGAAGGCTCTGATGGTAATAAAGACATTTGACTTTGAGTTATGATGCCCTACCATACCACTTAAAGCAATGTTTTCTTTCCTTTGGCCATTTCCTAGAGGATCTAAAGATAGATGCAGTTGACATGTATTTCACATGGTTGGCTGAAGGAATAATTTTGCCGAAGAAACAATCTGGAAGAGAAGAGACTGCAGGGGTAGTTGCAAAACAATATTTGCTCGAGTTGGTAAGTAGGTCCATGGTTATTGTTGAACTCGATGAGTTTACTGCACCAGGATTATTAAAGTACAAGCATTGCTATCTTCATGACCTTATGAGAGAACTATGCTTAATGAAGTGCTCAGAAGAAGACTATGTCAAGGTTGTGGATTTTCAAGGTGGAAGGCAACCGGTGTTAGAATGTTTTCCTGTTATTATGGATGACACTACCACTTTCAACACATATAGACTGGCTATCCATACAGATGGAAACTTTAAAGGTGATGCTATAGGAAAAATTATAGAACGACTCTCACCACGACTACGTTCCATTACTTTTACCGATATGAGTCAAGGTGAAAATTTTTCGGTAGATATGGCATGGACATCCTCTGAAATATTCAACAGGTTTAAATATCTTCGAATTCTAGGCTTTGATTAGTACACTTTTGTGAACAAGAAGTCAATAGAATTTGTAGGAAAGTTGATTCACCTAAGGTCTATATGTTTCAACAGTTGTAAGATGGATGAGTTGCCATTACAAGTACTTAACTTGCCCTTTTTACAGAGCCTAAATCTTGAAGGGTCTGTCTGGATGAATCCTACTAAAATACCAAAGCTAGATGTAGTGTGGAAAGCAAAAAGATTGAGGCATCTCCTCTTTCCTGGTAATAGTGCGAAAATGGTTGATCAAGGAAAATTTAGATTATGTGGATTAGTTCAGCTGGAGGTAATAACTGATTTCGACACCAATACAATGGAAGTTGCAGATCTTCTTGAACTGAGTAATATTCAACAGTTTTCTGCAACAATTTATGGCAATGAGAGCCTTTCTTTAATCCTCAATTGCATCGAGGTCAATTGGCCCAATATAGGGCATGTGTTGCTTGCTATCTACAACTGTAATTTTACTGAAAATGAAAGTGGGACCAACTCTAATCTTGTAAGGAAGGTTTTCAACTGTCGCCACCTTATGGAGTTGATGATTGAAGGGAACCTAGGCAACAAATTACCTAGGTACGAAACAAATTTGGCTTCGAGTCTGAGACGTTTGGCACTGTTTGGATCTGAGATCGTAGAAGACCCCATGAAAATTTTGGAGAAACTCCCCAACTTAAGAGAACTTCAACTGCTGATGAATTCCTTTATGGGCAAAGAAATGGTTTGCCACAACATGGGGTTTCCTAGTCTCACTAACCTTTCCCTCAAAGGACTGCACAATTTAGAGAAGTGGAGGATTGATGAAGGAGCTATGTGCAATCTTATGAAACTTGAGATCAGGAATTGTAAAAAGTTGAATATGACTCCAATTGGATTGAGATTCATCTCAACAGTCAAGGAACTTAGTACCGCTGACATGCCTGCTGAATTTATTGAAGAATTGCAACAGTTGATGGTCAAGTAGGAGTAGATTATGACATTGTCTCCCGTTTGGAAAAAATCCATCTTGGATAAGAATAACCAAACATCACGTCAACTTCATTTCTCCCTTTTTTTTTGGGTTGTCTTTTGTTGTCTTCGCATGCGTGACTATCTGTACATATACATTGTTTTACTCACAACTTTCCTCTCCAAGATTGATACATTTGTCAACACTAGTAATAGTTCACGTGCTTTGCACGTGATTGTAATATCTTAAAATATATTATTTTTCAAATACTAAAATTTTTTATGAAATTTTGATCATCAACATCATAATATAGTATTTTTATGTTATTTATCTTTTTAAGCTAGTTACTTTTAAAAATTTTATTAAATGAAAAGAGACAGAAAACATTTCAATATAGTTGACATATCCCTTAAGATTGAATTTGAAATCATGAACCAAAGACTTTTTGATTTATAACTTGAACTCTAACATATCAAATATTGATAATATCATGTTTTACCAAAATTATTGTATATTCATGACTCTATTGCATATAAACCACAATCATCACAATTTTTTATAAACGAAGAATATAATTAAGTTAGAAAACATAAATGTAATTTAAATTCTTTGTATTATGTTAATTCTATATTTGTCAATAATGGAGTATAAATGATCCATCACGTAAAATTTTTTTGGCTTGTACATCCTAACAATTGAAATTTTATAGATAGAGATAGTTGGAATTTTTCTATTTTCCTTTTCTTTTATTCATGTTTTTAGCACAATCCAATGTGAAGCAAGAGTAACAAGTCTACTTTTTTCATATGAGCACAATATTTTTGGTTTTAATATTAGTTTTTTTTATGATCAAGAAATTGGAATGAGAATTGTGGCTAATTAATAATTTTAATATTAATTTTTTGTATATTGCAGTGTTTTAGTTTTTAATTGCCAACTTTGAATCCATAACTGCTATCATTATTATCAATTATTGGAATGCATTAAATCTGTTTAATTACAATTGTCACCATAAATGAAATTTATTTAATTTTAAAGCTTTTCATTTCATAACCGCTTCCATTATTCACTAATATTGCAATACAATAAATATATGTAATCATTTGAAAAATAAGGGTATTTTGGATATCACCAAAAATAATTTGGATATCATTTTCATTTTATCATTCTTCATTTTATATTTACTCTTATTATAATTCTTATTTTATCATTGGAGATGGTTTCTGATTTGATGGATGGATTTGGTTTGTTCAAACCAATACAAATGAAGTATTACTATATTATTGTCAATAACAATGTTTGTCTTTCCTTGGATATCAGTGATTTAGATGTTGTCTTTGGTATTATTTGAATTGTATTCTAACTTTTTAATTCATTTGCTATTTACTTTATGTCATTTTATAAATAGTTTTCAATCTTAGTTTAGTTTTTCTTGTTTTGATCGGTTGCTATTAATGATAATAGTGGTTTGTATGGTGCTGTTTTAGATTTCTATTTTCTAGTTTAATACTGCTATTTCAGTTATAACGGTGTCATCATTTTTTGTATATTGAAATTTTATTGGGTGCAACGTGAAAAATTCTTCATATTGGTAAAAGTGTATAGTTGTAAAATTTTCTCGTGATATTTGTGTGAAGATATACAGATGAATAAGGGTTTTTCTTGTCATTGTATGTTTCTCCATTTTCTAGAGAATATCTATTTTTTGAAATTGATTTTTTTTTAACAATCTCAACTAATGACTAATGAGAAAGTTTTCATGCTTCAATTAAGAAATTTTGATACGTATAATAATAGGAGATGGAGTCCAAGGGTAGGTAAATAGTTTTTAATGAGGAATTTTTAATTATAATTACCAATACCATTAAAATGTAATCAATTGGAGTGTTTTATTTCTTTTAATTAGTGCCACTTAAAATGCAATAATTCTAATTAAAAGACATGAGGGTAATTTAGGGATAACAAAAACTAAGATAAAAAAGTGCTTACACTTGCACTCCCTAACACCAACATTCATACTTTTTATTGTATATATATGTTTCTCCATTTTCTAGAGAATATCTATTTTTTGAAATTGATTTTTTTAACAATTTCAACTAATGACTAATGAGAAATTTTTCATGCTTCAATTAAGAAATTTTGATACGTATAATAATAGGAGATGGAGTCCAAGGATAGGTAAATAGTTTTTAATAAGAAATTTTTAATTATAATTACCAATACCATTAAAATGTAATCAATTGGAGTGTTTTATTTCTTTTAATTAGTGCCACTTAAAATGCAATAATTCTAATTAAAAGACATGAGGGTAATTTAGGAATAACAAAAATTAAGATAAAAAAGTGCTTACACTTGCACTCCTTAATACCAACATTCATACTTTTTATATAGTAATGATAATGATAATGATAATGATAATGATTAGGTTGCATAAATATGATATTCAGTAGATCATCCAGTTTTGTTTAAACTATTACAGCTTAATTTGCAGATAGGATCATTATCAGATGATCATATTTTTTTTGTATTATTCGGACTCGTAACTTCTATTGTTTCTTTAATTTACTCTTTGTGTAATTTTTTCTGGTCTGCAGAAGATGCTGCAGGCATGCTGACGACCATCCAAGTACAAGGTAACAAATATATGCTTTATTTGTGAATTTGTTAGCACCGGGTGATTTTATTTATGTGCATTCTAGGTAAGTGAATGGATACTAATTGGCATTTTCCTTTATGAATTGCAGGATACCCAATTGGTTTCCTTCAGAATTTCTAACAAGCAAGCATCTGTGGATTCTTTTTCTTCTGCTTATACTTTTCCTTGCTGGTTATACATTATGCATGGTACTCGTGCGACTGCTTGGCTATCCATCTCATGTTGTTGAACATCAAAGTTAGATAATTCGTGCTTACAATGTAATAGTGTAAAATAATTACCATATCCATGAACTAGTTGTTAAAATTGTAACATCATACAAATTTGTTTTTTGCTTAAATTTCACTTTCAGTTGGTGCCCATTGCTGTTGTAAAAAGTTTCGAGACTGTACAATTTCCAGCAATTGTTCAATCAAATCATATGATGTCCAATGATTTCGTTCATTTACCTAGGTCCATTCTCGCCCTTTTCTCAAAGAAAATTTATTTGCAGGATAGATAGAAGTTCCTAAATTTCAGGTAATTAATCTACATCTGCTTTATGGTATGCCCAGAACATTTTGTTCATCGATCAGCCCTGCAGTTCATAATTCAACATGCTTTATGATCCTAACCATCATCGATCGCTTTTACACATTGGAATTGCCAAGTGAAAGCTGCCACTATAAACTATAAACACATTGGACGAAATAGTGGCAGTAAATTAAATTTTTTTTTAATGAGTGTAATTTTGAAAATAATGAATTGCGAATTAATTTTTTTTCCATTTCTTTGGCTTAATCACTCAATATCCGCTAGCAATTTAATCCAAAATATAATAAGCCAAAGTTGTCTAACAACAAATTTTTCGTTACGAAGATAATTTTAAGAAAACACCCATAAAATCAAATCCACAAAATATAGTGCGAAAATCATGTACCGAGTATTGAATTAAAATATGCATTAGTATGTTAAATTTGCATTGTAACCTATGATTCTATATTCTCTTTCTTATCACCCTACATAAGGAAAAGTATCTATCAATATGAACATACTGCAAATTTGACTTTACCAAATGAAATAGCCAATTAATTACAAATGTTAATCATAATACATGTTTAATAGTGGGATATCCTTGGAGATAATACACAAAATTCTAAGAAGATAATATACAATATAAAGCATTTAAAAGGAAACTAAATTTTGAATATCAACAAATTTAATAATATTCTAAAAATATTTAGAGAAATTAATATTTTTTCCAAGGCAAAATTTAAGTTGGGAGACCAAGGAAGGAAGAAGCAAATTCCATTCAAAATTTACCCACATATTAGCTTGAGATTTGGCAACTCCTTGCCTTCTCTAAATGGAGTTAGAAGGTTGTAAAGTGTGATCCTCTTTATACCAACGATAGGTTAGTCATTTCACACACCCACTTGCACTTCTGCCTGTTAAGCAGATGCTTGCTTTTTGCTTCAATATTTCTTTTAACTGCGCCATCTTACTACTTAGAAATGCGAGGCACAAGTTCATTGTTTCACTACATTTACGTTAAAAAAAATGAAGAAGAAGAAAGAAAAAGCAAAACCTCTTCTCTTACAGTAAACTATATCAACTTCCAAACAAATTTAATGCTTTGGTTGCACAGTGAAGTTCAGTACATATCGTCAATCTTTAACTACCAAAAAAAAAAAAAGAAAGAGGCCACAGAATTTAATTTTTAAAAGTTGGATTAATAAATAATAGGGTAAAATACATAAAACCCCCTGTGGTTTACCTATTGTACATAAAACTTCCTCATTATTTAAAAACCCACACATAACCTCCCTATACTTTGGACTTCTTTGGATAATGGACAGAAATCATCCAAATTGATGGAAAGATGTAAATTTCCTATATTAACCCTATTTCCAAACTAAATCAAAGGTTAACTTAGGGCTCAATTAAAGTTTTAAAAACTTTATTCCTTCATTTGAAACAAAGGTAGAACTAAGGGGCTCATTTGAAATTTTATAAGAAGTATCATCTTCTTCAAGGAAATGTCAAAACGTTCTGGGCTTTTATTTTTTCCTTTTTTTCAGAACATTTTTCTGTTTTCCCTTTCTCCATTGATTTTCCCTTCTTTTTCTTGCCCATCAATCCAGCCAACACCACCCTTTCATTGCTGCCATCATCTCGCTATCACCATCTCGCCATCTTCATTTTCAACAGCATCTCTATCACCGCCGATCTAGACTCATGATTTTTTCATGTGTTCTTCTGTAAAATTAAGAACCTAAATCTAAGCAGCAACTTAAATCTTAGTCTCTTTCTCCTCTGAATCATTAGTTTCTTAGGCAACAAAACCGGCTCTTTCGTCTGTATCTTCATCACCAATCGTTCGAAGGTCTCGGCCCCATCGCAGTTGATTAGGAGGCTCTGTCTCTCAGTATTCCAAGCAAGCCAAGAGGGTCTTCACTCTCCAATTACATGAAGGCAGTGGACCTCGATTTCTCCTCCTTGCCCGCCAGTTGATTTTTCTTTTTTTCCTTCCCTTTTCCTTTCCTTCCATCCGTCCTTCAACTGACACCACCGACAAATGGCCATCGTCAGATCTAATTTTGCTATTCATATTTCTATTGAATTTGGGATTAATTTGAAGTTGATAGCAGAGCCACTATGTGATTAATATGTTGAAGGCTTTTGGTGTTAGGTTGGGATCATTGATTGAGAATTTTTAGTTAATATTTTGAGACTATTAGATTGAGAATTTTTGTTGTTATTTTGCGCTCTATCTAATTGGAAATTTTTTGGTGTTATTTTGGGATCATTGAGCGTTGAAATTAGTGATGATTGGTGGTAGAGTTGCTGGTGATTGGTGGCGATGGTGGAGCTACTGGTGATCGGTGGTGGTACTGATGATGATTGGTATTCACCGGTGTCGTTGACCATTTTGGTGTTATTGACCAGTTTGGTTGTGAGCAGGGAAGAAATGGAGAAGGAAAATAAACCCAAAAAAGGAAAGGAAATAAAAAAGAAAATGACAAAAAACTGCAAAATACTGAATTGTCCTTGACAATGTCACTTGAAACTCACTTAATACACGCGTGTATCACAAACTCTGTTAGTTTGGATGCTTCTCATCCAAGTTCCAAAGAAGTCCAAAGTATAGGGAGGTTATGTGTGGGTTTTAAATACTGAGGAAGTTTTATGTACAATAGGTAAACCACAGGGGGGTTTTATGTATTTTACCCTAAATAATCCTTTGTTTCTGTTTTTAAGTTTATATTTTTTGTGGAATCAAGCTAATCATAAATATATATAATAAAGTCGTATCCTCATTCTTATCGCTTCATGTTTTTTCTTTTCTACGTGGCTTAACGAGACGGCAAGTAGTTTCCTATGTGGCTTGCTCCTTTTTTGTTTGGATTTATATCAATTCTTATTTCCTATATTATATGATTGGTCCGATAAGATATATCAATTCTTAGTCTGATAAGAATTGTTATCACTACAAGAAGTAGAAAAGTAACTAATTTCAATTAATAAATCATCTTTTCTTCAAAAAAAAATAGTTATTTGGACGATTGTGGTTTTATTTCCTATAAGAATTCTTAATATTATAAGATTCTTATTTTCTACCCAAAGTTATGTATTTTAAGCAACTTAAATCAAGATAAACCTACTTTTAATATTCTTATCAATATCTCTTTATATCCTTATCAATTCTTATTTCTTATGCCTACACTACATATAACCTCTAATATATTGATTTCAAGCATCAAATTCATGGTTAGGTATTTTCAGTGCAAGCGGTTGGTACATTAAAGCATCGAGTTTCCACTCCTCTTGATTATCAGATACATCTTCTTTCAATACATATTTTTTTTTTAATAAAAGGCATGTTGATCTTCAATTGTAAGAATTTAGTAACATATCTTGAATTTTATTTATTTTTTGTTTTATTTTCTGTTTGTTTTGTATGAAGACATAGGAATTGATTTAACATGCACGTTTTCAGTCCCAAAATGTAATTGATTTAATGTTATATATTTTAATTGGTTCAAAGACCACTTTGGGTAAAATAAATTTTTTACTGTCCCAAGTAGATAACTCTAAATAATTGAGTAATAAAATTATGCCACCTGCTCTTTGTAAGTTGAACATGACAAAATGAGCAAGATCCATTGAAAATTTGTCAAATGGAATTTCCATCGAATTTCTTTAATTGGTCACATGCATCGAATCAGAAATAAGCTTTAAGGGAATCGCACATGCAGTCATGCACGCGTCAGTACATTGAAATGGGTGCACCCGTTCTGTGGATAGCTTTGGAGTCTTTCTTTTGACTGATTAATGCGAAGATCAATCTTATGACATTGACTAAAACGGAATCCTATTGGGCCGTTTCGAATGCATGATAATTTTCATTTTATAAACATGTCAAAAAAATGAGAACAAACAATTGCTGAAAGATTCAAGTTTACAAGATGAATGAAAAATTCAAAAATGATGCAACTATGCTAAGTAAAAACTAAATAAATAGTTGTTGATTCAGTAGATGAACAACTTCCTTGACTAACGAGGTTTTGCATGGATTGCCATTTTTTTTTCAAAAATTACGTATGTTTTTCGTAAATATTTTTTAATCAAATTTTCACCTCATATATATAAATTTTCATGGGTTTTGTTGTCCAGAATTTTTGTAATGAAATTGTTTTCAGCGAGCCAAAAGATTCTTTTTTTAAAAAAAATGTTCATCTTCAGATGTAAGAATTTTATGGAAGTAAATGCTATTGTTGATTACGTCCCATGTTGTTCTTAAATTTTTAATAATCAATTGACTAAGATATTTCTTCACGAAATTTGTGTCTTTAGCTATTATTACTGTTAGTTACTTTAGTTGAATTTTTTTTGCTATGTTTGACACTACTGTTAAATATTCATATTATAAGCATTTGGCCTATGCCTCTTGAGTGATCATGAACTCAAAGGGGAAAATTTATTTTGGTTTCTTTTGCGAAATTTATGTATGTTGGTGTTCAAGGGTCAACGCAACAAGATTGTCATGGGCATCATATATAGTCAACTAAGTCTACAAATACAATTTACTATAAAATTATTACCCACTTTAATACATCAAATACCATAAATAGTGTGGCTAATTAAATCCTACTTTGCTATCATGCAGTGATAATGGAAAATCAATAAATGCTGAGTTGCACGGACAAATCGAGGAGAATGTTCAAACAGAAGAAAAACAAAACAAGCTTCTGAAGAGTAGAATATTATTTTATACTATTTACTGCATTTTTTTATTTATTTTCAAGTTTTTGAATGTTATGGTATTGTTGAATGTTATTTTTTTCATTTTTGAATTATTATTCACTGAATTAGATGTTCAAATTTATATTATAAGAATACTTTATATTACAATGCGCATATAGTAATATACTTAAGACAAGTTATAATAGATTATACATTAAATTTGTATTTTATATCGACATTTTTATAAAATTGACTAAATAGTTTATTTTTTTCGACGATTCCCGTTCAACGAATGGGTATAAAACTAGTTAAGTATTATAATTCACGTACTTCTTTTGAATAAAATCAACGTGTCTTTCCCTTACTGAGGAAAAGCAAATTCTCCCCTTGTATCACGACTACTTTCTTCTACTGAATTTATGCTTAGATTACATTCACGGTCTGGGGGTGAGTCTACATCCTAAGCTAGGCTGTACAAAAAGTTTCTTCATTTATATGTTGTCCATCTTCTAAGCAAAATCCTGTTTAAGCCTTGCAAATTCACACCCCAAACCTTCTATTTCACAACAGATTATAGTTGTGAATTCCAAACTTCCTGTTTCCCAACAGATTATCACAAGTTGAGCACATCAGCTGTCAAGAATCCAAGACTAGTAAGTACAAATTCTGCTTCTCTACAAATCGTCGTGCAAGATCATTTAGTGAAGAATGCAATTCTGTCCCAAATTCCTTTATATATATGTGTGCGTGCGTGCTCTTATCTACTAGTATCTCAAGTTAACATCTTCGTTCATGTGTTATCAATAGTGGTTTTCACTTGCCCCTTCATAACCCAAATTTGTGACCTCTCAATTTCACCTTGACTAGACTACGCTTCATTGTCAATTGTTAACATTATCTTAAAGCAAATTAGGTACTTTTCGCTTCTTAAACCAATTATTGTTCGAAACCATGGGTCAATTTTGAAGAAGCTACGATATTGAAATTCTAGAGCTTTTATTTTACTTGAGCTCTATGGACTGCACAACTTAGAGAAGTGGAGGATTGACCACGGAGCTATGAGCAATCTTTTGAAACTTGAGGTCACAGACTGTCAAAAGTTGAGAGATAAATGGATTGAGATTCATCTCAACACTACAGGAAATAATCGCTGTTGAAATGATTTTATTGAGGGAACTAAGACGTTGTAGATTTTTTTTTCCATGTCCACCATGTAGCTACAATTTCTCTTCAATAAGACTCACCAAAAATCAGGTCAGCTGCAAGTCTTTCTCTTTTGTTTTCAACTATCTCTGCAATTTGGTAGTGTGAGGTGGTTCTTATCTGCATTCTGGCTTCTCGAATAAGTACTCATTGGCATTTTTCTTTATGTGTTGCAGGATACCAAACTCAACTGGCCGCCTTCCCTAATATTTCTGACCAGCTAGTTTCTAACCAGCATGACTGTTTGATCATCGACCTCATGCTGTTAAACATCAAAGTTAAACTGTTCATGCTTGAATTAAAGCTTACAATTGAGGACAAATTAATTATTATGTCCACAGACCCGATGTTAAAATTGTAATATGAAGCTCATGTTCAAATTTCATTAATACTTCAATTTCTCTTTAATTTAGTGTCCATTGTATTACACTATTGCATTTGCAAATTAGTTTCTACACCATGTGCAATTCCCAGCAATTGTTCAATACAGTTATGCTATGGACTAATTTTTTTCGTTTCCTTTTATTGTCATTGTGATAGCAATTGGGCGTCATTCTATCAAGGGCTTCTATCCTTTTTTTTCTTTTTTTTTTTTAGAGTCCGAGGGTGGAAGGAGGAAGGCTTTAGAGTCAAATTAAGGACTTTTAAGTCTCATCTGATTAATGTCCCTATTAGTTAAGTTGGATCTTGTAGATTCTATCATTCTTTAATTTAAACAATTTGTTTGGATTGTAATTTTTTGTAAAAAGATTTTTACGTTTTTCGTAAACACATTTTTCAATTACTTTTTTACCTTTTATATATATATATATATATATATATATGTATATATCAAATTACTATCGCTTTTCCTACAAAAATTTCTAAAAATAGCAATTCAAACAGAAAGTTTGCGGGCACATGGCATACGAACAGTTCTTGAAGGGCCATGTTGCAATTAACTCTGAGAAATGGTGCCATTTGTTTAGGTTTTCTCTTCTTGGTTTCGTGCTTTTGATTAATTCATAGTCTGCTTTATATTTATGTTTGAACATGAATAATGCGTAAAAGATTTTCTTCATCAACTTGGAAACTGCAGCAGTCTTTTTCCAATGTGTGACATTCTCTTTTTCGGCTGCTTCCTTCTCTTTTTTTTTTCCTTTCTTTTCCTTTGGTCCCAGTCTGTAAACGATTAATAGCCTGTTAGCATTGGCGATCGGCAAGATTTCCAAGAAGAATATGCCCGCCCCTACATCAACGTGCCCTCTTGGATGATGACAATTTTGATTTCCTTAAAGTTGAAAAGAAGAGCCCAGCGGATGTTTCAACTTGATTCTGTCAAATGTTAGTGCTGTGTTCTATGAAGAAACTAGGAAGAAATTCCATTTTCTAGGACATGCTCAAGACATATGTTTATTTATTCTGTCTAATAGTACTGCTGTGGTCTTCAATTTCTCTGCAATTCAGTGCTTAGCGTATTATATCTGCAAGAGTTAGCCCGATGAAGGTAAAAAAAAAAAAAGCGCTCTGCCATTCTTTTGCATGCCATCCTTCGTATTTGTTTCTCCCTAATCTAGGCAAGGAAAAGAAATTCATCACAAATATGCAGAGTATCTATGTTAATTCATAACAAGCATATATACACACAATGAAAACTGCAGGCAGATTTCAAGAAAAATCAAGACATTGAAAGAGCATTAAAGAAGGATCAGCAAGCTGAAAAAGCTACAGATACTGGTCTCTCCTGTCAACCTCTTTCAGCAACTCCATAAGGAGACATGCTAAGAACATATTCTTGTCCAGGGGTAATTCACATAACCACTTCGATACTGCCAAACTAAGATTCACATAGCTGAGATAACAGTCTCGTGATTGCAGAGTGAATCATGTAGCTGAGATCCACGAAGAAGCAAAATTCATAACTTGGTGATTTTCCTGCAGAGAACAAGATGAGGAAAAACATAAAGTGGGAAAATCAAATCGGATACCCATCTGTGCTGAATATTTTGAAGTTGGAAAGTGACATATGCCCATATCACATTTTCTAAACCTCCTCACAAATGGCTAATCTGGGTCATTTTACACTAACTAATGACAAAACTCCAATGCTAGACAGGCTTCAGAGGAGGAACTGCCCATATTGGAAAGAAATGAAGATTAAGACAGTAACCTTGCACAAGACATGTTTTCTTTGTCACTCATCAACTAGGATTTCTGACATGAAAACAAAGGAAGACACAACTGCAACTGAACTCTCAAAGTGCATCCCACCCAACAACTACTACTGTCCTTTTGTTGATACCATAATTGGTAATAGATAGTTTATCTAGCAACATGTCTCCAGCAATGGATAATGACTTCACAGGCAGACTAGTTTTAATCTGGATCATATATTTCAGTTGAGAAATAGTCATGGAACTTGGCAAGTCTCGTGAAGAAATTCCAATATCTGATAATTTGAACTGGCGCTGTAATGATGGTGCGTAGTCAGGCTGTACTGATGGTCGGCAGAGAGCCAACTGAATGGTGGAGTGCTTTTGGATGTTGTAACTAGCCAAAGTCCGACTATTATTTAGAGATTTTCCCTCAAACACTAGACTTTGAACATCAGCCGGCAATCGTAGTTTATGAAAAATCTTGTCCTTGACCTTTTTCACTAAATCCTCAAGGCATACATCAATAGTCATTGTTTTGCCACAACAGTTCTTGATAAATACCTGAATACGTTGAGGTGACATCTCTAACACAGATTCTGCTGTAATGCCCAAAGAAGATAGGGTCTTTGGATTCTCAAGCTCCTCTCCATGATAAGTTATCTCATTTAGGGGGAAACCAACTAAACTCTCAGCTATAATTTTGACATCATGAACAGTGTACAGCCCTTTAACTTCTAACTTCACGACTTCTCCAGTTGGCATTTTAAGAGAGACTGGAAACAGATCCCTTGGAGTAATCACCATATAAATGGTAGACTCCTTTTGAATATCAAGAAAGCCTAAAGTCTTCTCATCGTCAAGCAGCTTTCCTGCATAAATCAGATTGAAGTCTTGTGAATTGATCCCTTCTTTGGCTGCTATCAAACATTTGAAACTCTGGATGGTATCACAAGTCCTAGCTTCAACCTCAATAATTTTCTGACCAGATGGCACTTTAATGAACAGTCTTATTGGCATAAAATTCTGGACAAAGAGCTGGAGAGTGGAATTTTGCTGAATGTTGCTACTGAGTAGCTTTTGGTCATCCCGAAGCCTTTTGCCATTGTAGAAAACCTGCTGAAGACATTCGGATATGCCTTCCTTGTCATTCAACTTTTCTTTGACACTTCTGACAGTCGCTGATTTCTTTACAGTCACAGCAACAGTTTTGATGACCTTCAGGTATATGTTCATCTGCGAGATACAGAGAGAACAAACAAAGATAGGTTAGAGAATTATTTGGTGAATTGAAGTTCCATTGGCAAAGTGACAAAATAAGCACTAGAATTCACATTGCACTAGATTATGCTGGATGAAGCAAATTCTTCTATGCTTGCCACTAGAAAGCAAACTAACTAGGTCCTTAGGTCCTTTAGAAAATTTTCCTTTGCTTGATTCCACAATAGCCTGACTTTTCAATTTTTAAGTTACTGCATACATTTGCTTCTTAACCACCTAGAGAAACATTAAAAAATTCCATCCACAATTCAATGCAAGTCACAACAGTTGTAAAAAAATGTGTATTTCAATGAGAAGTAGACTAAGATAGTAACACAAGTACGATTGCCTAGAACCTCAATGTTGCACAGTTTCCATGCCTTAGAAGCCACTTTTTCAATTCAAATAATAATACTTTTACAAAGCAACCCAAAACTTTATGGCCTCAAATTCCATGTCTAACACCAAAAAAAAATTGATTATGTTACAAAGTCCACAAAGAAACCCCCCCCCCCCCCCAAACAAAAAAAATTTCTTTTTTGGTCGTTTCTTTTGTTTTAAATTTTAATTTAGCCAATACGCACTTATTTTAGTCTTTTTAAAAAAAAACACTCCACTTTGCTCCCAGAAAGTAGAAATAAGTTTGACAACTCTTCATTATTAAAACCCAAAACATGCAATGCTTAGTTTATAGAAGCCAAAGGAACAGAGAGTTACGTGCTTATTTCAAAATCAGAAGGAAAAGAGCAACCAACTTGAGAAAATCAACAATATAAAAAGCCTTCTACAATAATGCGTTTTCACTTCCTTTATATTGTGCAAATAAAAACCAGAAAAGGAAAATAACCAGAAAAAAAAAAAGTAGCGCCATGATCAAGGTTCTACAAACATACAAAGCTGCAAACTTGAGATAACCCATGATGTAAAAAGCAATTTACTACAATGGGATTAAGTAGTTCTTTCTGTTTTTCCACATTTCCTTACAAATACTAACAGACAACAAACGTGGTACCATGATCAAGGTCATACTTATGTACAGGCCTATAAGCAGAGGTAAAAAAAGGTGCCGTATTATCAAAAGAAGAGCAGAAAGATTGCAACTTTAACCTCTTCTTCTTCATCTCCATCGTTGTGTTGTGATGATTGGCCTGCTTCCATAGATGGAGGATTTTCTTTGCAGCCCAATGGTAGAATTGCAATCAATTGGAGAAAGAGATGAAAGAAGGAGTTTTCTGAAGCTAAGAGGAAGTGGGAAAAAGCCTAAAATGGATCAAATTCTGTAGACTGCTTTGATTACTAAACTGTACTGGTTTGGTTATAAGAGAAGTCTTCAGCATTTGACTGGTTGTTTTTGTGGTGGGGGTGTTGCGGGGTGTGTTTAGAACTCGTCACCTTTCTGTTTGCGCTGTAAAGGATTTTGAATTTTAATTGCCCAAAAGAATTTAGTCCACCAATCAAGATTCTTACTCCCTTTTCTTTTGCAGGAAAGGCAACCAGTAAAATTTTGATGGGAAAAAAAAAAAAAGCTTTCTACCAGAGAAAAAAATATTTTTTTCTCGCTATGGGATGTGGATCCAAAAAAAAAAAAATTTCAAGTGGAAGCAGAAATATATTACAGTTATTGTTGCTCTACGGCATGTAACAATAATATTAATGTACTAAGGAAAATAGCTAGCACATAATTAATCAAAAAATAAAGAGGGAGGATGTAAAGAATCATATAATTAAACTAAACTCCCTTAACTTGTCCATCATTTTGTTTTTAAAATTTGTCATTAAATTACTCATTGGTATGAAATTCTAGTGACTTTCTTTTCTTCCAATTATATGGTCCTCACAAAATCTTTAACAATCCAATACCTTAAATGTACAGTTTACTTTGGTCAGTGGCAATACATTATTGATAAATTAGCAGGACCAAAATAAAATTTTTAAAAATTGTAGGCCTAAAACACATATTTTTTCTTTAATTCCATTGATAAATGGAGGTAGAGAGCTTCTTGGGAGAATTGCTTGTACGATCAAACTCAGCATAGTGTATGCTTTTCTTTTAGCGCAGATTTCACCTGATGAATGTATCAGCGATGAATCAATCAACCACAATCTCCCACAGAAAAGTAACGATATCAACAATTCAAACCACAAAAAAGCTTACAGATACCAAGAGTACATATGCATATGTACTCAAAGAGGCTGTTTCGTGATCAGAAGAATACACACTTCATACCACTGATACACAATCACAACCTGCATAATCAAACTACTAATCATCGAACCTAATATCTACGCAGAGTCACAAAAGGGGTTGAATCCAGGTGTGTAGGTAATTCTGGAGAGAGATAATCACAGTGCTTTGTAACATTTGAAATTGGAGTCAATGGCAGTTTGTTTTCCAGTGGACTCAAAGGAAGATGGTGAGGGGCGTTCCGGGTTCCTTTTAATGGGCGCAAACAAGCTAGGCGGCCTGGAAGCTGGTTGTTGCAAATTGGTAGCTTCGATGCCTGCATTGTCGCCTCTTTTTCTCTTGGCACTGGAGCACCAGAAGGATCCTGTTCAGAGAGTAATATTCATGTCAGCTGTCGACAACTGAAGGCTAAGATGTAAAGCATCATTAAATGGTGGCAAATACACATCGTCTGCACGGAAGGGTATGATGTAAAGTTGAGGTGGTTACTGGGTTCTTGTTCTAATAATCCTTGCGTTGCTTTACGCTATAGAAATTTTTCTTCCAATAACTAATTTCAGGGCTTTGTGTTTGCTGAGAACATAGACGTGGAAGCAAAATAAGGAAATGCACTTATGGATACGCTGAAAGAAGCAACTTTCTGTGATTGTGGCTTCAAAATGTACTGAAAATCTGTTTGGAAGAAAGCAGAAAGGGCTATTATGCTCAGGCAAAAGATGCATTTCTCTTAAAGAGGAAAACAACGGCAGAAGAGGAATTTTTGAAAGCAGCCAAATCTCCTGTTCGATGGAAATAACTGGAGACATGTATGACATGACAACTCAATATGCATGGTATGATGTCCGAAAAGTATCTGATTTTTTCCTACTGCAGTTTATGACTAATTTTACCTGGTGACCTATGCAATAACATATAAATTACTATATAGAAGAAGATCATGGGTGATATGCATGGTATGATGTCCGAAAAGTATCTGATTTTTTCCTACTGCAGTTTATGACTAATTTTACCTGGTGACCTATGCAATAACATATAAATTACTATATAGAAGAAGATCATGGGTGATATACATACCCCGAGCACAAGGAAAGTAAATGCTTGATTATCTCCGCCAAGATGAATTTCTATCAACTTCCGCAGATCAGCAAGAGTTGAATCTTTGACAACCTTTAGTGTAGTGATGAACTTCCCAGGGTTCTCCATTGATGCCTCCCATTTCACATAAACATCAAGGTCTCCAATTTTTTCATCAATAGGATTGCAGTTCTCCTTTGAGGCTAAGGTACTCTCAAAAGAACTAGGTGCCATCTTCTTGTTTCCCATCGGTGTCTGAAAATTTTCAGGGATGTCTGACACCAAAAGATCCTTGGAGAGGCTTTTCTGAAGCAGTTTAACATCACTAATTGACTTTGCATCCGAGCCCTCTTCAGTTGTCCTCACTGGTGATGCCATGGGGTCAATATTCTCGGACCTCTTTAGGGCAGGCATAGGAGTTCTGATGTGGTGAGAGAGCTCTCTGTGATTCCCACAAAGGGTGAATATGTTTTGTATCCTCATTAGCCTGGAAGAGGCTGTATCTTGAGCACTTTCAGGTTCACTGGGTGATTCTGCTTGCAAAAGTTTATCCACTAATGTCTCTCTGAAGTTCTCTACTTTGTCTTGATTCTGAGATGAAACTTCAGGAATAGATGGAGCCTTGGTTGCCAGTGTGCTCGAACAGACCTTCTTTTCCTCTATTACCTCTTTCTGAACTTCTTCATCTGAGAACTTCTCTTTGTCATCCCCACTACCTTCTTCTTCATCCTCCTCAAATACAGTGCTCAAACATCCCTTGCTGGAAAAGCTCCGAACGAGAAGATCATCATAATCTTTGTCATCTCTTGAGTTCTTTCTACTGTCAAAATCCAAATAACTTTTGGTTTCACCGTTTCCTGCTTTAAAAACCAGCACTTCTTGCTTTCCAGCATCCAAGTCATATGATTTGTCCAAATCCATTGATTTCACCATCCCTGAATCTTCAGAATAGGTATCCAACAGCTTCCTAACAAAGTTGTTTCCATCCATGTCCAGGGATCCACCTCCAACCCGTGATTTGTACAGCTCAGATTCAAGTTCTCTCAAACGCTGTCGAAGCATTTCAGACTCTTGTTGAAATTGAAGTACCACATTTTCCATCTTCCTCCTTTCCATTTCAATTAACTCATCTGCCATTTTCTCACATTCCTGTATCCTCTTCTCCAATTCACTTTTCAGTTTCTGAACCTGCTGATTTGCCTTTAGATTGATCTCCTCCTCCATTGTATCATGTCCTTTTCCTTCTGCAAGGGCAACTTTAGCCCTGAGGGCAGCAATTTCTTCTTCCTTCTTCATAAGTTCTTTTTGGGCATCATTACGCTCTTTTTCTCTCAGCTTGTTCTCCATCTGTAGCTTGTAAATAAACTGGTCCATAGCTGCAATCCTTGACCCCAAAATGACGGCTGATGAAGAATCTTCCGCACCTTTTTCCTTAATTGGAGTATGAGGACCACGAACTATGCACTTAGCTTTAGCACCATATTCTAGAGTGGATATGGTTTTGTGCAGCTCCTTAGGATCAGGGCTGGCACAGAGTATCATCAGAATTTTGGACTTGTCATCCTCAAAAGAATCCTAGACAAAATGATTGGAATTATTTCACAAAAGTCATTAAACATTGAGCTGGCAAGTTGTCGCGATGAAAGATCCACCAGACCACAAAAGAAATGTACCTGAAGAAGCATTGTTAACTTGCTGTCTCTGAAAGGTACATGGGAATCACCATTTGCAATGGACTCAACCACACGCTTCAGTGCTGTGTTCCCTTGGTTAATTTTTGCTGTCTGAATTTCAGAGAGAGCATGATCATGGTTACAAGAAGAACATGATCATAACTTAATTGCACCACAAAAGCTACTATCCATAGCAATTCAATACCTGCAATTTAGCTTCCAATCCATTTTGACCAGCTTGTTCAATATTTTCAGAACCTGCCATGTCTACAAGCATTAGCCGTCCTCCAACTGTAGGGACATCAAGAATTATCTGCAAACATGAATAAAGTGGGATTGTGTTAGCAATGGAGCGACTAAGTTAACAAGCAAGCAATCAAATTATAAGCTAAATGATACCATGCAGTGGCTCCGAGAACTTCTCTCATTACAGAGTGTGCTTTTGACAATCCTACGCTTTTCCACCTTTTGTATCTCCCTTGATATCTTTGTAGCTTCATGACCAGCAATAAAGCTTGCATTTTTAGCCTTCTTTCCCATTACTTCCAGCCTCACCTACGCAATAAAGACCAAGAATATAGTATCCTGATGTGCCCAAGCCCAACATAACAACGAAATAAAGTAATACCATATCAATATCCGCCAAACAAACATTTAATAGCCATTTTCTGTAACTGTAGTACTTACAATCCAACTTCTCCATGGTCTGGCACTGTACAAGGTCCTAGCTAAAACAGAGTGTTTTCAGCTACATTCTAGGTTTATGCAGGACGAGCACATGGATAACAACAAAAAAACTAGAATCGACAATACTGATTCTACAAATGCAACAGGCAAAGTTCCAAACCCCTATCTACTTGAAGGTGAGAAGGTGCATCTTCTTCATGAGGAAGGTTACTTTTATCACTAAAGAAGAAATAGACGCATTTTTCCATATGCCTAACAAATTAATCTCCACAAATATATACCTAAAATACCTCATTAAAAACCTGCAAAGAACAAACGAAGTATATTCTAAGACTATCAAGTTCAAGAAAATACATGAATATGATGCTGGCACTAATAAACACTATCAAATCTCATGCATTCCATAACAAACTTAAGTGATCATTGGTTAGCCAAAAGTTTCCGGTTTTTATATAACAACCATAACAGTTCAACAAAAGAGGAAATTTTCACCTTCGAAGCACTTCCTCCTTTAGCCCAACCAAGATTGAATCCTCCACCATTATTAGTAGACAGCAAATCATAAATCTCCTCATTGTATATCTCCAATACAGTCACTTGAACAAAAGTAGCAGGCCCCAACTTCTCACCATTTTCTTCACCCACTTCTTCACCTTCCCATAATATATCTTTCAATGATTTGTACACAATCCCTGGCTGCTTTCCACACCCAAACATGGTGTGACTTTTACCAGCACCAGTTGGCCCGTACATCATAATAGTGCATTTATCTCCTAATTTCACCCCATTAATCCGTGACTCAACGAATTTCTTGTAAAATGCATCAAGATCCTCTTCTTCAGACAGTGAAACCCCATCTAAACTAAAATCCCTGTACCCAATTTCAGTCTTGACCCTTAAAGATTGTTTGTCAGGATTGATCTGCAAGGCTGAGGATGAAGCGGGATTCTTTTTCTGATCTGGGTAGTCACGAATTCGGCCTATTACTTCCACTGGATGCTCTGCTGGTGGGTTGTTGCTCTCTTTTGCCATTGCTGATGAATTGGGGTTCGGAGATGGCTTAGAAACGTTGAAATTTAGACGCTGCTTTGATTGTGGGGTTCTGGTTTGATTATGGGCTGGATTTGATTTTGATGAAGGGGTCTGCATCATTGAATGGGGCTTTGATGATGGTGTAGGTGCCATCGCATTTAGCACAAGAAATCAGGAGGAAAGATGGGAATATTTACCCTTTTATTGGGATTCTTGTGGGTTTCAAGATTCTGATGACAGATTTCTTTATGAGTTAGTGTGTGTCTGTGTGTGAGATAACAGGGAAAAGATGGGATTTGAATGTTGAAGGAGATTCAGAATTGAGTAATTTTTGGAGAGCTAAGAATGGAAAGAATCAAAGGAAAGAAGAGGAGTTTGATTGAGAAATGAGAAGGATTTTTTTTGGGGATGTTTTCTGAAGTTTAAAAATTAAAATTTTATTGAAATTGAATTAAAAGTAGCCGTTACTCTCCAACGGCTAAGTGTATAGCTGGGACGCCTACTCAATACTCATGACTCATGCTTTGGGTTTAATGGAAGCAGGGTTGGGCCTATGAAATTTTACCAGCCCAACCATCATTTTCGTGTACAAACAATTTCTTCCGGGAATTCATTTCAAAAAATTTATCAGCAAGTCTTATTATGAAATTCTAAGAGCCAATAAGTTCTTTTGATAAAAAAGGAAATAAAGCTTATGATTCATACTTAAAATGACTGTAAAATAGCCCAAATATTTTTAGTTTTTTTTTTGAAATTCGCATTTCATACCTTACCATATAGTTTCTTCTTATTTCGTGTTTTGTTTTGTGGTAAAGTAAGTCTAAAATAGTTATCATAAAAGAGTATCCTCAAAAAATCTATGCTAGTTTAAGTTAATTTCTTTCCATACTTCACACAATTATTCAGAGGAAGTTTGTGTCCATTTGATCAATCAATATCGAAATTAAAGATAATATATAACATTTGTTGAAACAATTAGCGAATAACAAATCATTGTATGTTAAGCTATGAATTGGGCACAAAAACTGAACTGTAGAAGGATCAGCCAGAGGAAAGTGCTAAATGGAGAATTCATGCCTTATTTGTGATTTATATGCCAAAAGTAGACTTGTTTGTCTTCACATTTTGGATAAAACATAAAGACTAATTGATTCTCTTTCAATGCCCTTTTGTTCATCTAAAAGGGAAAAGGAGTTAATGTGCTTTGTCATATCTCAAGATTTCTATCGACTTTTGTTTTCTTTGTGGGAAGGGGGACAAGAACCAATAGTACCTTTTCAGTCACAGGGTGTTATTGGTAATGCATGAGATAAAATGAAGCTTAAAATTTGATTGATTGAGTTTCCCCTTCTAACATTTTTTTTCTTCTCAACCTTTAGGATGACCAAAGAGCACCAGCCCAGATAAATAAGAGGTTCATTGAATATATTTCTGGCATCAAGTTAGTTCCATTTAAGGGGCTATAGATACCACTCGGAACATATAGTTTCATGGCTTTCTTGATGCACTTCAAAAACAAATCTATGAATCTCTATACAATTAATTGTGACAAATTAGTCATTGAGGTTTTCCAGTGCAAGTCTGTGGGCGCATACATATGCAGAAGGGCCTGTTTTTACGTGTTTCTGCAGTTACAGTAGATCTACTTGCCTCTGAAAGTATGATAGAGATGCATCAGTCACTGCAGGTATGATAGAACTCATCATTGAAAATTATGAGATGACAAAAACCCTTAGCTCTTCCCTGTCTCCCCTTGTGATTCGTGTATCAGAGTCGAGATAGGTAACTTCAAATTCACCAGTTCCGCGGTTAGAAGGTGGCCTTAAAAAATCTGGTATCCGTGGTACCTCCAGCGACGGTAACTGAGATAAGTTTCCAGCAGTCTTGACGGTAGTTTTTTCAAATGTTATCTTGATGTTGGAAGTACCTACATGTGCCAACAAGCAGGTTATGATGATAGTGGTAAACTGATGCAAATGGTGAAACACTGAAATCAGACTGACGTAGAAAGTTTAATTGTAAGCACCAACCTATAATTTCGAATTTGTGGGCTAAAGTAGCAGTCAGTTCGACAGGTGGAAGAGGCCATGGAGCACCTAATTCAAGGTCAACTATGTTATCAAAGTCTTTGCTTAAGACATCAATCCGTTGAAATACCTAACAGAAAACTTTATGCCATCAGTGATGAGATAATAAAGCACGATATTACATTATGCAGTTTTTGTCTAACAAACAAGTGGGCAATCCATAAACTAAATCACAGTTTCAACAATCTGGAGAGGGAAGATATGGACACCATGATATCCTGGGAGCAACCCTCTTTTAAGGCTTTCGTTCACTTCAGCATTAAGGAGAATTCCGCTGTTTTTGCCATTAAAATCTAAAAAACATTGTCAAAGTATCCATTCTTGTGTATGATCTCATACTGTAGTCAAACGACAGCACTTAAGGAGATTTCTTAAGCAAGTACGTCTCACCTGGCCAAGAGTTATAGGAAGAAGCCTTCCAGTAGGGGGTCCAGGACGGCTTCCACCAAGAGTGCGAGAAGAAAATGCACTGCTATAGATCAATTTCCACCTTCCCTGCAGTTTATCAATGTCAACCAAGAGATCGACAGGGCCAGCAACAGATTCAAGATCCTTGGCAGCAGCATCTGCTTTCTGTCGATCATCTTCAGTAGCAGCAAGCCCTCTATTTAGCCCAGAAACTGCACTCTGCAATTTAGGTTTGTTGAAGCCTCATAAATACCAAAACATCATATTTCACACATCAGATTGCAAAGGAAGAAATTTGATTGTTGTCACAACAGATTGGAATTCACAGTTGCAAATATAGCTCTGCTGTCAACAAGCACCTTGTACCAGGACCACGTACTTTTAACTTAAAGAGTCAAAAAGGAAAGCTGGTACTGTCTTGTACAGATTAATGATAATTGAAATCCATTATGATATAAATGGAACTCTTTCTCCTCCCCCCCCCCCCCCCCCAAAAAAAACTCTTCCTGAGGAAGTGGGCTGTTAAGCATGCCTAACTTGAGATGGGAGCCAACCAACCAGAGACTCAACCTCTAAACCTTTGGGCATGTATTCCAGACCACTTTATTGATTTAGATGTTATACGACAGTATTCATCCTTACTAACATACTCAGAGCAACTAAAAATTAGAAACAAAAATCCAAGGAAAAAATCAAAACAAACAATGAAGGAAAGTAGCAAGGAAACGAAAAGGAAAAAGATTAAAGGCACTAGGAACAAGAACGTAGTATGTTCTCTAGTCTTCTCACTAGTAATCAAATGAAGGAGGAGAGCACATTTTGTTCATAACCAGAGGCATGCAAGATCCATGGAATCAGAACAGGGTCTTTGAGTGGAAGAAACTATGACAACGCACTAAGATCAAATTAGCAGTTCAGAATTGGAGGTGACCATCCTTGCTTACTTCAACAGAAATAAATAACACGTAATGAAATGAATTCAATACAACATGAAAAGAAATGAAAGTGATTTCACTTTTACAGATAGGCAATAAGGTTTGTGTCCTAGGCTTAATCTCCAGGATTGTCATAGCAGGAGCCTCGATGTCCTTGTGCTTTCAACTAATATGCAACACTAAACATCAGATTCCAAATTAAACAATGATAGAATCCTTTTCCCGGCCAAAAAGACATAGCTGAGGAACTTTTTGATTTGTCCAATCCATTATCTAGTAATTCTTGTGATTGTTGATGCACTCATATACAATGTCTTCTCTGACTAATCTTCATGCAATTTTAGTTGTTACTCAAGGCATGCAGCTGACAGGCATGGGCCAAGTTGAAAACCATGGCAATGTAGACACTGATTCAAGTCCAAAGTGATTGCATTGCAACAAATACATCCTCCAATCTTCCACTAGAAGAGTCTAAAACAGTGTCCTGATTTGTGGTAGTAACTGCAAGCTTCTTGATTCTACAATCTCTGGATGAATAACACTGTCCTATTTAACTGCAACTGCAATAATCACATATAACCTTTAATCTTTTGTGTTACTTCTCTATACTAGGAGCCTCTAAAGGATTCCCAGATTCTGTGGTTGGCAACTTAAGCCTCACCCTAGAGTCCAATACTTTCTTTACAGCAAATCAAGCTTTTGTCCTTCTCTGCTATCTTTTAGATTACCAAACAGATGTCCATGTCCATATCTTATGTACCAAAGTTTTCACTATTTTCCTGATTTTGCTATCCTAATTGAAAAAGCATCTGTACACTAAAAATAGGCTAATGCCAGAAACTTGCAGAACCTAACCTATTGTTGAGCCTATTCAAAGCATTCAAATCCATGTTTCTGTTCTAAAGAAGTGACTATTGACATTGGCCAATCCAGATAAAAATGCATTGACATACTAACTTGTCAGAAATTTCTGGAACTACTTAACTACTTAGGCATACTGGGGATGAAGCTACAAAAAAAGTTCATACAAAAATTGATACATCGCAAGATTCTATGGTATTGATTCAAAAGCAACAAGGCAGTTTAGCCAGCTTCACAATTCAAAATCAGGTTAAATGTAACTAATTGAAGTATAGAATCACTAAATTCTTCAGAGACCTCAAAAAGTAGATTAAAAGATGCATCCAATTGAGTTAATTAACCAACAATTTCCCCGTTGCATCTAATTGGGCCATAGGCTGTTTTAGTCATTGAAGCAAACACGTTCTTCAGCGATGACTGATACTTCCCAATTAAGGAGCAATAATTCAGCATCCCACTAGAGAAATTATACAATTATCACTCCAGACACCATCAAACCAAACAGGAAAAATAAAGAAAAAACATATAAAAAATCAGCTATACAAGTCTTCCAAAAAAGCAAACGAAATAAAAAGACAGAAAGAAAAAAGAGACGAACGGATACCAATAACTTAAGCTTTGAAGAGCTAACAAGCTCAGCTTTTGATTGCTCAGCTTCTGAAGAGTATTTCACTGAGGCTTCATCAAGGGCTGACCTGCAAATGCAGCCTCTTTTGATGCAAGATTTTCTTTTTCTAAACTCAGCAGAGCAGAACAAATTCCGGGCTCTTGGCAGGTAACTATTTGTGTTAGAAGATGATTTTGGTGAAGGGGTTATGGATGGTAGTGATGATGATGATGATGTAGAATGATGATGGTACAATAATGGCTTAATTGGAGGGTGAAATAGAGATGCCATGGCAGTTTCTTGTAGCACTTTTGATTGTTCGAACTGAGAAGGTGGCTGGATTATCTAGCCAGTGCAAGAAATGAGTCTGGTATGTTTTGATTGGCTGGAGGCATACGTGTAGATTGTACTTGAAAATTCTTGGTCCCCATGTCAAGTCCCTAAATCCCAGGTGATGGTCTACTGTGGCGGCCTGTGGTTCTAAATTAACGTTGGGGCCTGAGGAGCAAACAACAATAATCAAGAAATCCAAGATGCTTTGTCATATTGTTTTTGTTCTTTTCTTTTTCTTTTTTATCATTTTTCCCTAGGGGAGGTTCATAGCTCTGCACGTTTGGATTGCTAGTTTTTAAGGAAAATTTTTAACATGGATATTTTTTTAATTATCTTTTTACATTATATACATTAAATTGTTATGGTATGTTTATCTACAAAAACTTCAAAAAATAGCAATCCAAACAAGAATCGTAAGCGGTGGCTTGTGATAATTGGAGAATTTGGTTGATATTGCTGAGGAACTTTTGGTCGGCTAACATGTAATTATTTGGTTTGGATGAGGTACTTAAGCACTTGTATGAATTGGGCAGTTTCATTTGATTATTGTGTAATCTAATCCCTAATGGCACTGATGATCCAAAAGTTTTGAAACTTTGTTAGCACTATTACTTTCTAAAAGTATACATGGCGAATTCCTTAGAATATCATCATTTGTATAAAATAAGAAAAGGGAAAAAATCGGTCAAATATTGATGTTCGGAATATTAATATATTGTTATTAAACCTAACACAGTCCGACGGTTCAATCGATCAACTTGATGAACCGGCCTTGAAATCGGGTTGGGTTACTAATTAAATCGAAGTTGTATGGAATTCATTGATGATCGTTCAACTCAGATAGTTTGACTAAAGAACCGGGACACTCGGACGATTATTGATAAACCCGATGGGTTTTGGAAATTATTGTGGAATGACTTTGTTACCCAAATTTTCATTTGATCAGGAACACTAATTCGTGCATTTTCGTCTTTCTTTGCATCATGCTAACAATTAGGGATTTAACTTAATTCTTCTTTCTCACTTTCGCAGCAAAAAATCAAAATTCAAGAATAGAATTCTCTTCCTCTCTTTGCTTTATTCTTCCAATTTTCCTCTTTTTGGCTGTTTGTGACTTATGTTTGGTGGTCTGACACTTAAATTTATAATTATATTGGAAATGTAATATCAACATGAATTCATGAATTGAGAACCATGTTTAGATATGGCTTGTGTGTATGAACTATGAACAAATTACGACCTGTTAAGGTTTAAAAATTTTTATACTTATATTATAATTTAGGAAAAATCGTTCAAAACATTTCTCACATTTTGTAAAATGACTTTTTTCATCCCTCACTTTTAAAAGTGTAATTTTACATCCTTTATAAATTCACATTGGTCAAATTTTATCCCTACCTAGGTTTTTGACTAATTTTTAGTCAAAATTTACCACTTGCATTGCATGTAATATTTTTTGAGGAGCAACATTGTCAAATCAATTTTTACATAATTAGATCCATAGTCCATCACATTTCACAAAATAAATTGTTTTGTCCATTACATTTCACAAAATAAATTTTTTCATTTCTCACATTTCACAAAATGAAATTTTTCATCTTACATTAACCATATGTTCGAATATATATTTTTTAAATCTATGTACATATCTATTTGAGTTCACTTGAACAGTATGAATAGCATATAATATATCTCAATTTGATTTTTTCTAAATAAATTAATTACAATTGTACACATGTTATTCAATATATATACATGGGTTTAAAACCAATAATTTTGTTTTAAACCATACGTATATATCTATTTGATTTTACTATGTGAACCTATCAATATTTGTGGCCTTTTTTCTTTTGATAATAATTCATTTATTAAGTTGTACAATAAGACCATCTAATTAATGGGCACTTACTTGGGCAGCATTTGGCAAGTGAGTTTTTTGGGTGTTTGTCTAAAACTTTACTGTAACTTATTGTAGAAGTTTTTAAAAATTTTTTTGAAGTGTGTGTTTTTTTTTAAATATTTTGAAGTGTATAGTTTTAAAACTTTGAGAAGTTTTTTAATGTTACTGTAGTTAAAGTTTTTAAAAAATTTGTAGTAGACAAACTTGATAAAAAACTTGTCTGCCAAACAAGGCATTGTATTCTATAGTCATACTAACAAATTATAGTTTAAATCTGAAATTTCTACTTACCAATTTTAAGACCAACAGTTGAACTACTTGCCTTGTGATTAATTAAAATTTAAAGTGCCAATCACTTACTTCTTTTTTTTTCATACTTTTCCTTTGTTTATTTTTCTGTCCAAATTTAATTTGATATAAACACTCAATAATGTTTAGAATTAAATATTTTCTTTGTTTTCAATTTTTTGAGTAAAAAGAAATGAAAATGAGTGAAAAAACTAATAATTTTTTTAACCCGTGTATATACATTCAGACGAAATCAAATAAAGATATATTAAATGCTATTCGTACTATTCTAGTAAAATCAAATATATATATATATGTGTGTGTGTGTGTGCGAGTTTAAAAAAAAACTATTCGTACACATGATCAACGAAGGATGAAAAAATTCATTTTTGAAATGTAAGGGATGAAAAGATTCATTTTATAAAATGTGAGGAACTATGGATCGAATTATGTTAAATCTAATTTGATAATTTTGCCTTAAAAAATGATCACGTGCAATACACACAGTGAATTCTTGCAAAAAACTAGTCGGAAATCTAGGTATGGACTAAATTTGATTAATGTGAATTTGTAAGAGACGTAAGATTACACTTTTAAAAGTGAGGAACAAAAAAATTATTTCATAAAATGTGAGGGACGTTTTGAACTACTTTTACTATAATTTATGTGTTTATTTAATTATATAACATATTTTTTATTATATAGTGTGACCCAACGGTTCAACCAGTGAATTGCGATTGAACCACTAACCTGCCAACTCGATCCTCACGCTGGGTTGATGACCGGGTTGATTTTAATAACTATGGTTTGGAGTTGGTGACTTAATCTATACTTGTCATGCCCACATGCCACAATGGATCTAGGAAATTTTTTTTGAATACCCAAAGGGTAGTCACCCAATTTTTTCAGTGGGAATTTTACTCTTCTAAGATATCCTTGTAAGAATATTTTGTTGTCTGTTTCATTTTCTAGATTTGAGATTTGATAGATCTTAGAAGCAAAATCTTGATTTATTAGAACATATGCATATAGATTTATTGGGCAATAGTGATATTCATCTGATGGAAGATTTTTTTAAAATTTCAATGTTATGATCAAGTTTATTATTTTTTCGATTTGTTGTATTAGATTATTATCAAATTTATGTATCTTTGTCATGTTTGATATACTTTTTGCCATGAGCTTAGATATTGGAATAAAATTATCCTTTTTATTGAAAAATTCGCTCATAAACAAATATGCATACAATTTAATTTATCAAGAGCACGTTTCAATCATTTAACCATTTGTTTTTTCACTTTTATATTCTAAGAGTTCATGTATTTTTAGTGTTTGGTAGGAGATAATTTTGAATTTTTTTTTGGAACACCATTGTACTATTAGTGCCTTTTTGTGATGTGATATATATAAGATAATATGGTGATTGTGAAAATCAAAAATATTAATAAAATGTGTTTATGATGTAATCAAATTTCTTTTTTCTTATGATGTAATCAAATTTATTTTTTCTTTCTTTGCAAACAAATGCCTTATCCAAATACACTCATTTGGATAAGTGATTATTTGGAGAAAATTTCTATCTTGGATCATTATAAATACATTTTTTTTATTTTTTTCAATTATCTCTTTATCTCATATACATTACACTACTAAAAAAGAAATACAATAATATTCTAAAATTTTTTTATGACAATTTATTGTCTAAACACACGTAATCATGTAATAGAAATGACCAATATTCGATACAACTTAGCACTTATTTTTAATTTATTATTTTAACTGATTGTAGATTTTTAATTTTAGACAATTAAATTTTATAATATTCACATTTATTTTTATATTCAGATTATAGATTTTTTTAATAAAAAAAATTAAAATTTATAATCGATCAACAAGTAAGTTGTATATGTATAGATTCTAATTATTCTCTATAATCACTTTCCATGATCTTTTGGTAAAATCTAAACAAACAACAATCGCCTTAAAATCGGGGATTAATTTCAGAAACCTCCCCTGAGATTTTTTCTAATCACACCTAGCACCCCCAACTTTCAGAAATCACATTTACCACCCTTAGAATGACAACTTTTATCACATTGTCAGCCCTTTTGTGTAAGAATTATATTTAAAAATTGTTTATAGGAGAGAGACTATTTTTCTATTCCACTTTTGCCCTATTGGAAGATGAGTTTTGAATTTACAAGATGAAAATAAAAACAAAACTATGTTGTGATAGTATTTTAGAAGCTAAAGAGGTGTAAGTGTAACAAGCACAAGAAGCTTCTTAACATTGATACTATAGAGGACCGTTGGGCAAAACCATTCCCACCTGTTTGGTGCTTAAGCTATATTAAGCAGATTGGAAACAAGATAACATCATTCACCATCGATTTTCTTTGGGCAAATTGCAGCAACTGGTGCATCAATCTAACACTGATTGCTATCTACATTTTTATTCAGATTACAAAATCAATTTGATGAAGTCCAAGTACAACATGCAATGCTGTAATTGATTACCAACTGTTTTAGCCTTCATAGTCATAGGCAATTCAAAGTAGAAAGTTGGGGAAATTGAGCCTGTTTTGTATGGTACTTGTGACAATCCAATCAGATGTGTACTTCCCACGGTCACATGTTTAGCTAAGTCTAAGCCAAACTAAGATTCCAAAAAATGTGCTACTATTCATATCTGTCCGTACAACTAATGCATCAACGTGTCTTTCCAAGCAACTAGTGCATCAATGCGTTGCTATATATTATAAGATTAGTATATGGCAATGCATATTCCACCAGATGAAATACACCAAAAATACAATAAGTCTTCTATCATACATTTTGATAATAAAGAGTACTTGTACTACTTCAAAAACCAAGAGTAAGGATTGCAGGGAGCCTTTAACATCGTTAAAACCACTTGGAAATGCCCTGATACAGTGTGAGAAGTCTCTGTTGTAGAAGTGTTGATGCTAATAGAAGTTCTAGGTTGAGAACCATCATTTTGAGTAGCTTGTATAGGTGGTCCAGAGGGGTTTTGCTATCCCCATGTTGGAGTTACAACTTCATCATAGGTGACATTGTTCACAGCATCTCTGGTTCTCTTTGAAGGCCTTCCTTTCTACATCAAAAAATTACAACTTAATCAATATTATGTTGGTTTATTGTTCAGCAAAAAAAGCACTTGTTCGGGATCAATTTGATCATGAATCTTTGGCATGATAATGCTTACTTTTTTTTTTAAAGCAGCACTTGTGCTAGCCTGCAAATTAACTTGGGCATTCAAAGTAGCATTTTGTTGTGCACGACTTATATTACTCCCCTGACCTGAAACTATCATAGGCACATTGCCCTGTACATGATCCTGGAATTAATGATAGTGCGAAGAAGCTAATGTACACCTATTACTCCATTATATTGACTTTACAAGATAACAAAAATGGCGCTCAAATTGTGCGCCAAAAATGAGAGCAATGTTGTTCTTTCAATTTTCAATTAATATAGCCTCAATTTTTTTTAATTTTTACGGCATTTTCCTGCACAAGAATTACTTAATAATAGGGGGTAGCATTGTAATTTCTCCTCTACTGATTGGTACAGCATGTCACTTCATTCTGCCAAGGGTGGTAAGTGTGATTTCTCAAAGTTAAGGGGCGCTAAGTGTGATTAGGGGAAACCTCAGGGGAGGTTTCTGAAATTAACCCTAAAATCGGAGACGGCAAAGCTGCCATATGGACCCGGCAAGTTTCAAAATTCAAAATCACAAAAATCTGGGCTTTTCCCTCGTCACCAACATTTCATCGTCTACTCGCTATCCTTAACCTTAATTCGTACCTTAAAAACACCAAAGAAAAGCTCACAAAATCATACAAAACTACTTCATTTTCCTCACCCTAAAATCACACCTCAAATCCAACATTCCAACAACTTTTGGCAGACAAAATCATATTTATGTCTACTATGTCATCAGTTCGCCGGCTTAAGGAACGCGGCGGCGGCGGCGGCGGAGCGAAGATCACTGCCACCGCCGCCACCACCACATTGAAACACCCAAAATCCCTCACCCCACAATCTGAAAAACCTCTTTTCAGCCGTGGCTGCGGCAGTAAAGAGAGTCTCAAGAGGCCCGCCGGAAAGGAGAACTCAAGGCCTACATCTAGGGGCCGGGCGGCGATGGTGCAATCCCAGAAGCCAATCATGAAAGCCATGCCTAGGATGGATAAAATATCTGCCGCAAATGGAGTGGGTAATGGCTTTCATGGGTTTGCCAATAACGGGGTTGAAGGACGTCCTCGATGGTCGACTTCATCGGTGCCGGTGCAGGTGTCGGTGCAGAGAGGTAGGAGTTCTAGCCCTTCCGAGTTTAATAGAGGTTTATTGAGTTCTGGGAAATCTAGGAATTCGTCTGTGGAGAAAAAAAGAGGGAGCTTTAAGTGTTTGAATGAGAAAGTGGGTGAAAACAGTGAGCTTCTGGAGGGGGGTGCAGAGAATTTAATAAAAAGTGGTGAAGTTTATGATGAAAAAGAGGTTAATTTGAGCTCAAACTCGGTAAAATTCAAGTTGGATGATTCTGATGAAAAGCTGAATTTGATTAGGAACGTGAAAATTGAGAATATTAAGGATGAAAAGGTGGAATCTTGTTTGGGAAATGGTGTTGAATTTAGTCAAAAAGAATCAAAATCTTCGAGTTTGATGAAGCATGAAGAAAGAGATGGTGGTGAATTGAGTTTGATGATTCCTAAAGAAAGAGATGGCGGTGAATTGAGGGGCTCCATAATGGGGAATAAAGCAGCTGGATTGTCTGGGACATTGAAGGAAAAAGACGTTAGTGAAATTAATTCCAAGGAATCAAAAACTAAGGAGTCAAAAATAATGAACAGATCGGGTGGTGTTTTGAAGATTAAAGATGGAAATGGAAATGGGGTCAGTGGTTCAAGTGCCAATGTTAAGTATCCAAGTAAACTTCATGAAAAGCTTGCTTTTTTGGAAGGGAAGGTGAGGAGGATTGCCTCAGATATCAAGAGAACAAAGGAGATGCTGGATTTGAACAATCCCGATAATTCAAGGATGATTTTGTCTGATATCCAGGAAAAGATTACAGGGATTGAGAAGGCAATGGGTAGTGTTGGCAACAACGATGATGATCTGAAGGCTAATGTGGTAGCAAGTTCTGAGATTGATGTTGAGAAAGTTAAAGCATCGGAGAAGATGCAAGTGAACAAAGTGGATGAAGGAAAGAGTTTGGTTAAGGCGTTGAATGCAAATGAATTAGAAGCAAGATTGTTTCCACATCATAAGTTACTTAGAGATAGGACATCGCAGAAATCAGCCTCTGAAAGTGCTGAAAGTCACAAGATTGAAGTTGTAGTGACAGATGGTGAATTGAAAGTAGAGAAGTCAATAAGTCCTGTTGATGAGAATCCTATTGCTATGGAGTTCTTGGCTTCCCTCAGTCAGGGGAGGTGTGAGGATACAATAAGAGTTGGGACTTTTGGTCCGGAGATTAGTGAAGTCCAAGAGACGGATGGAGCTGTAACTTCCAGAGAGAATAATCGTCTCTCAGACTCTCTGAATGGAAAAGGTTCATTTGATCTTACACTGCTAGCAGATGAAAAGCTTGAAGAGTTTGACGACCAAGAAAACATGTCGCGAATGATTATTGAAGAAGAGACAGAAGATAGTTCTTTGTATGAGTTGAATCAAATTGGACAGAAGATGACAACAGGAGGTTGGTTTGTGTCAGAGGGAGAATCAGTTCTTCTTGCTCATGATGATGGTTCGTGTTCCTTCTATGACATAATTAATAGTGAGGTATGGATGTCAATTTCAATTTGGAACTTCATTATAAATGCCTAATTTATTCCCTTTCTTTTGCATATTTCTTTTCCTGCATAAATATGTTTACACGTCAATGTTTGCTATTTAGTGGAACTCATTGTTGACATATTTAGTATCTAATTCGTACCTGACACGTCTACCTTGAAAGTCATAATTTACAGTCTGAAATAGGAGGAAGAAGGATAAATGTTGCTTGTGTTTGTGTATATGGCTATGTTTTTACTGCACTGAAGATTAGATTTTTATGAAAATTTTGATTAAATGTAAAGAGCCAATTAGGTATGCAAGGTATTCAACATTTTGGGGGATTGGAAGGGCTAGAGTGAATGAAGGCTTACATCGATTAACTCTGAGTAATTGTAGCCATCCATCTATCTTACCATTGTGCTTTAGGATTATAGTTTTCTGTAATCATCTTATTATATTTTAGGTCACATAGGCATCAATTCGGCCTGAGAATACTCCGGCTTTCCGCATTTATTTTGCTGGAAATACATTTCATGTGGCTTCTGAAATGTTATGTTCAATGGTTTTTTTGTGTTTTTCATGTTTATGCAGCTAAGACACAGCAACTGTGTAAGCGTTAATATTGCAATACCTAGGGGACCGTGTAAGTGGTAATACTGCGACACCTAGGGGTATACTTTGAGATTATGCTTTCTCTTTTTGCAGGGAAAGGCTACTTACAAGCCCCCTCATGGAGTTTCTCCAAATATGTGGAGAGATTGTTGGTTAATCCGTGCTCCTAGTGCAGATGGTTGTTCTGGACGATATGTTGTTGCTGCATCTGCTGGGAATTCAGTGGTCTCAGGTTTTTGCTCGTGGGATTTTTATACCAAAGAAGTACGTGCTTTTCATGCTGAAACTGGACTTTCTACTGCTAGAACAGCCCTTGCTCCCCTTCCTAATAACACAATTTTCAGAAGAAATGTGTTGTCAACAAGTATTGCTCCAGAGAACCAACAGTGGTGGTATAGACCCTGTGGACCGCTTATTGTTTCTGCAGCTAGTTCTCAGAGGATGGTACGAGTTTATGACGTTCGTGATGGAGAGCACATAATGAAATGGGAGCTGCAGAAACCTGTGCTGGGAATGGATTACTCTAGCCCTTTGCAGTGGAGAAATAGAGGAAAGGTAGTCATTGCTGAATCAGAAGCTATTTCCCTTTGGGATGTCAGCTCCCTTCATCCTCAAGCATTGTCATCTATTTCGTCTTCCAACCGGAAAATTGATGCTCTTCACGTGAACAATACGGATGCTGAATTGGGCGGAGGAGTTCGACAGAGGTACAGTTTAACTTACTTCATCCAGTTCAATGCATTTTGAGTACTTTATGTTCTTTTAAACATTTGATTCCCGCCCATGGAGTCACTTGTTGATACATTCTTGCAAAAGCTTGTCAGCTGCAAGTTGAAGCTCATGGTGTCTTCAGTTAGTTTATCTCATAGTATTGTTTGAATCAGTACTTCTTACAGTTCCTTGGCAATTCATATTTTCCTTTCCAGCAAGCATCCTAGTTTTTGGTGTCACGGCATTTTAAAGAGGCAGATATTTTAGCAACTTAGTATTTTAAGACACTTGGCGATGGTCAAGAAAACATTCTTTATGTATATATTCTTTATGTATATTTGCTAATGTGTGTATTCTTCATGTGCAGAGTGAGCTCCTCTGAGGCTGAAGGCAATGATGGTGTTTTCTGCACCTCAGATTTCATCAATGTATTAGATTTTCGCCAACCATCTGGAATAGGCCTTAAGATTCCTAAAGTTGGTGTTGATGTGCAGTCAACTTTCTCACGTGGTGATTCTGTATTTATGGGCTGCACTAATTTAAGGTCAGCAGGAAGAAAGCAGCATTGCTCTCAAATCCAACAATTTTCCTTGCGCAAACAGAGGCTTTATAGCACCTATGTTGTACCAGAATCAAATGCTCACTCCCATTTCACAGCTATTACTCAAGTTTGGGGAAATTCTGAACTCGTCATAGGAGTTAACGGACAAGGCCTCTTTGTATTTGATGCCCTGAAAGATGATGTATTGCAGTCACTTGATACTGATTCTGGTAAAGACATGTGGAATGTCAGAGAGGTGATTGGACCAGATGACTTGTATTCGCCTTCTTTTGACTACCTAGCTTCTCGTGTTCTCCTTGTATCTAGAGATCGCCCGGCTCTTTGGAGGTATTTATCATAGCCATCATAGTTCCTCCAGAGACTTATCCTTTTACTCAAAAAGGAGGATACCCGATTGTACCCCTTACAGGTTATATGCCTGCTTTGTAATCTACTACTAGAATATTGCTGTTTAAGTTTTGTGTTAGTTTCTGTGAGATAATGTTGTACTATAATGTTACTGCAACTCGGTAGCATATAAATTATTCTGAAAATTTATAGAGGCTTGTTCAAATTGTTGCAAAGCATGAGGCCTCCTCTCGGCCTTCTTTATCTGAAGCTGTGCCCTTTGACACGAGCCATGAGCACACTCAATTGACATCAGATGTTTCTCTTGTTTGTGAAATATAGAACTAGCTCTAGCATGAAGCTCCAAGTAGGCACGCTTTGCTCGAGTTGTTTTAGAGCTCTAATAGTACTACTCTTCGTTAGCTTTGAGTGATCTGGTGATCACAAACCAAATGCACTTGTTTTTGATAGATCAGAGATGAAGTCTCTCATTAATTCAGACTTCCTTGAGATGTTACAAGGCAATTGTTTGATCACTATTGCAAAGGAATTGCACTATGGGTCTGTTTGTTTGGGTGGAAAACATTTTCCACATTTTTCGTTGTTTGGCTGTCAATTAATTTGGGAAAATAATTTCTGACAGAAAATAAGTTATACCGAGTGGAGGAAAATAACTTCCTTATCCATCATTGTGAAGTTATTTTCCTTTCGTAAAATCAGTCTTCTTTTCACAGCCTCCAGCAGTGAACCATCGATAATTGCTAGCTCCAGCATGCCAACTGACTATCTGTTAGGTTTTCTTTGAGATGTTGTATAGCTTTACTGTGCTGTGCACCCACAAGGACAAACAATTTGTTGCCATTCGTATAAGCTCAGGAACAAAGCAGGAGTTTTGGGATACAGCCATACAGGTGGAGAATGGACAGCAACATGGGCTGCACCAGTTGCTTTTGATAGCTTTGGCTACCAAAAACACTTTAATTTTTTGCTTTAGAGAAAAATTGGGCATCTATCAACATTCCACCTAACTGTAAAGTACTAAGAGACAGGTTGAATGGCTTGTAATTGGACAACTAAAAGAATCTTTTCGGAACCGTACCTTACTTTTACTTTTGTTAGTAGAAGCTCCAATAGAGAGTCACAACTGTTCAGCAAGATTTGCTGCTAAATTAATTTCAGATGTAAACTCGGAACTGATTTCAGATGGGAACTGATTTCGGATGTGAAGTGGGAAATGGGAATTAGATTCCCCCGTGATTTGATTTGTAAAAGAAAGGCACAGGCTTGATGGAGCAGTTGCTTCTTTTTGTAAATGCTATGTGAAGGCACATTTATATCAATAGAAAGAAAGGTAAAAAGCAAAAAAGCCTCGTGACAAACCTAATACACAAAAAAGTCTCCTGTGATCTAAAAATGTCTAACACAACATCTCGTATTTTAAATTAAATTGTAAAGGTGACGGAATCTGTTAAATTTAACAGAAATAGATGAAAAGACAAACATGCCTTGATATAATTAAGTAAAAGACAACTCAACAAAATTATTTGTTTTATTCTCTATTTGCTAAGGGGTAGAATAGGTATATTTGTTAAGGAGTAGAATAGGTATATTTGTTAAAAATTAGGTATAAATTTTTTGTTAGATTCCAATAAGTAATTTCCGTTAAGTTTAACGGATTCCGTCACCTTTATAATTTAGTTAAAAACATGAAGTGTCATATTGTACGCTTTGAAACCACAAAGGGACTTTTCTGTATATTAGGTTTATCACGGAGTTTTTTTGCTTTTTACCCAAAAAAACACAAAGGTATTTTGACAATACATATTTATATATAAAGGCTTTAAAGTGGACCAAGAAAACATAAAGTGCAAAAAGAAAGAGTGAGAACCACACGAATTAGTTGGGCGTCACAACGCTCACAAGAAGATCATGTATGATAACTAAGTGATAACACTTCTTTCTGCCTTTTGCTATGGGTTTTGTGACTCAATCAAACTGCTTTTCTTTCCCCACCCTAATCTCTTCTTACATAATGCGTCAGTTTTCAATAATACTTTAAAGATTAAAGGTCAAATATGAACAGACATAATAATGCGTCACAAACCATACAGTGGTACATGCAAGAAAAATTTCAGATCGATAATGTAAAAAGCATTAATATATACGTGTAATTTGTCTTCGCCAGTAATCAGTGTAGCCGTCTAATTTATACACTATGATTTAAAGTCTAAACACTCCCAACTGTAAAAAGTGCATGAATTTTAGATGGTGAAAAATTTATGTAATGAACAAACTTAGATCCTACAGTGGTTTTCTTTCCAAAATCTATTTGCTAAGATAATTAGACTTAATGATGCTCGCTTTGTTTGTTTGCAGGAAAATAGTCCTCTTTCACGCCCAAGGTTCGCGATGTCATGTTGTCCTTCATTGCTGCATGTTGAGATCTTGTTGGGTTTGCTTTAAACCTAGTTCGTGCAACTCCTTCATCAATCGAATCGGCTCACTTATCTCAAGACTCCTAATGTGGGAAAATATCAACAGCTGTAGCCTCTGATTGGAGTTTGAGTGTCTCACAATATTAATTTTTGCTCACAACGTAGAATTTTAGAGTTTATCAAAACTTGCGAATTCTGAAATGGTTAAAAACATAGGGAAAAAAATTTCTTGTAAGGTTATCAAACACCCTTTTAGTATATTTTTAATGCTTAAGAAAAGTGCTTTTATTTTTTTTTTTTTTTTAATCAAAGTATCGCAATCCCAAATGGATTGTAATGTAACACGATAAAACCCATATGCGTGTACGCTGAATTCAAATTGGTGGTATGATCTGGAACCGAAATCATGGCAAGTTGTTGGTTGTGTCCCTTTGACACGAAGGCGTTCTCTGAAACTTCTCTGGTATCTTTTGAAGTATGGTAAAAAGAGTTGGGTTTAAAATTAAAACCTTATATATTAGTTGGGGTTAAAAGTAAAGTCCATTTATGCTCCTATAAAACCTTATAAATAATAGTTTTTTAGTTAACCTCACCAGACCGCTTGGTTATTTTAACAAAATTCAACTTTAGTTTTCAGATTTCAGATTTTAATTTTATCAAATGCACCTTAGTGCAGGAGCACGGTAGATTGTTACCATTTCCTAAAAAAAAAAAAAGAAGTAAAACCTTATATATGATTAGTTTTTTTAGTTAACCTCACCATACCGTATTGATTAATTTAACAAAATTCAAGGACTTGACTGGATTTTTTGATTGTTTGAGCATTGCATAAAAGTATATAAACATTTTTAGGGACTGCTGCAATCTCAACCTAGAGAATGGCATCACTTCATATTTCATATTAATTTCTCTCTGAATTAGAGGCTGGTTATAGTGATGTTTCCAGGTCCCAAGAAAGTAACATTTACAAACTATAAACTCCCCAAAGCCTGTCGGTGGGATATTCTCCAAAATCCAATCACAAATTGCAAACCCCCCTAACCCCCACCCCCAAATACAAAAAAGAAGACTTTTTACCTATGATAAACTCATTCTTGGTAAGTTATTCAAAAAAAAAAAAAAAAAATTGGATGATGCACTCTCTAGCCTATTGGGTTTTTCAATTCATCAAATGGTGCAATTTTTTTTTTTTTTTTAATGGTATTTTGTAAGAGATCATTTGGCAACTTGCAAACATTAAAAATGTTGGTACATATTTGACTTAACCTTCCCTGACACGGAAAAAATGTAAAACGGTAAGGAGACTGTGACTTTTTGTTCTTTTCCCAGTTGACTCATGGGATTCATTTGCTGCCGAAATCTGACTAGAAAATCGTTTATGTATTAATTTAGAAATGACACAATAGATGTCTATAACTCCTAAAGTCAATGGCACCTGTTGGAACTCTTATGCAAGCCAACTGGTTTGACCTTCACAACTACTCCCCCTTTGCCCAAAAGAAAAATGATTTTGCTGCATGACAATTTGATGCAAGAGCTATTTAGTTTAGTTGACATTTAAATCCATGACCAGGAATCACAATTTTTATTCTTTTATTTCTTTTTAAGTGGGAGGTCTTGGGTTCAATATTTCTCCCAATTACCATCCAACTCAACCCTCCGTGAGTCACAGATGAATATTGAGGAAATTAGTTCGAGTTTTTCTTGTTATCGTTCCTTGTGGTTTTGAAATGAGGGTTTATGAGGAAAGAACCAAAATTAGTCTAAAGCAAATTGTCTCCATAAAGAGTATTGGAACACAAGAGTATTTGAAAATTATTCTTTGGAATCACACTGCAGCACTTGTTATGGTTCAATATAGGTGTGATAAAAAAAAGGTAGTTGGTAACGATGATTAAAGAACGTATTTATGATGCGATACAAAAGAATATTTTTGCAAAGAATGAGGTTTTCAAACGAATATTTTAGAATGAAAAATTAATTCAAGAAACGGTTTTGTTTCTGATTGATGGTTCAATATCAAATTTGTCCTATTTAAATTGAATTGCTACTAATATTGGTTGCAACTTGAAAGAATGAAAGATAACAATATAGTTAGATGTCATTCGTTAAAAGGCCATTAATTATTTCAAGTTGAGCCAATTACAACAGTGCAAAGCAATGAGCTTTCCTTTTTTTATTTTTTATACATTAGTAGTCGTGTTAGTTGGTGGTGCCACATCAGTATCTCTTTATGATATTGATGAGAAATTATTGTTGGTAGGCCGTAGGAAGATATTTGCCCGTGCTTTTCCCACCTTAGATCCATTGAAATTGAATAGTCAGACTAATTTAATTAGTAAACCAAAAACGAAGAAAATCAAGAAATTAAATTCAGTTCTTCTGAAAAAGAAGGAATTAAATACACACAGTAGGACACGAATAAATGAATCGAGCTCCACGTTTGTAACATAAATACATGGAACCAGATCCATCTACTAAGACGGTGATTAAATTAATCCACATTCGAAAATTTCTTGTATATCTGTTCGAAAAATTTTCAGATCTATTGTATCTGTTATTTCTAATACATGTTTAACCTGCCATTAGGAGGGAGAAGGTTGGGTTGGGTTGGATGGTAAGGAGGGAGGGACTGTAATTAAGAAATTTCGGATTCAATACATCCCATTAGAACAACTATTAAATCAAATCATGTTGGATGGTTTTCAACAATTGGTTAATGAAATTTGCTTTTTATCAAAAAAAAAAAAAAAATTAATGCAAAGCGAGGTCATTAATTATTGGTGGATATGAATCTTTAGAATAAAAAGGTAAATCATTTCACTTCCCTGAATTAGACGTTAACAAACAGTTTGAATCAACAAACTCAACCAAACCCTTAAAATTTGGCATTTCAACACAACATTTATGGTCTAGCCAGAATCACACCTGGACACATTCGGATAATCTGGAGCCCAGATTTTAAGTAATCAGAATTAGTTTAACGGTTTGGAAGGTTGTCATGAAAACAACACATAACCAGTGTCTCAAGAAATAAATACATGACACGATTTACTTTCCTTTGGCATCAGTTTAATTAATTACTTGAGCAAGTGGGCAAACCCTGGTTTAATTGCAATGGAAGTCTCAACTAAACATAACCACATAAAATTAATTCCAATGTTTCAAACCACGTTTCTTGTTTGATGGTTTTCAAGAGATGAGTAGAAGATTAAAGAAGAAAGTAGAAACCATATGTGCTTAGAAAAAGATGATCCAGAAAATCACATCAAAATTAGTGCGCGTTAATCATATAAAGCTACGTTTAGCACCCGAAAGCTTAGTCCCACCAGCTAGACGAAAGATGGCCCTCGACCACAAAAAAGTGATTAAACATCCCATGATAGTCTTATTGATTGAATATCCCATGATGGTCTTATTGATCAGTCCTGCTAGTTTATCCAAAATACACTGGGTAGAACCATTTTGCTACATTAGTTTGTCTACGAGCTACAAATTTTACGAGGATAATGAAAAGAACAACAGTTAAAAATCGCCATTTCTAGTAGCAATAGTGCATATCTAATTCCATTAATTTACAATAGTGAACGTACAAGTCTAGACTCTCGAGTAAATTGATTGAAGAGAACACTTCAAACAAACAAATACTAAATCCAATGTATAGGATAACAGATAATTTTGTTATGGGTCTGTCTAACGAGTACTCGGTCGACAGACTTAACATTCATCAATATAATGTTCAGGTGTGGTTATTTTGAAAAAATAAGATTAATTAGAAAAGTATAGAAAATTGGGTATTATAATTTAGCGCGCGCACTCATATTTTAGGTTGATCATGATTTGGGTATATTATCACATGCCTATCAGAAAAACTCTTTTGATGTATAGCAAATTTGAGACTTTTGATATACAACGCCCTGTTTAATAATTTAATTCAGTATTTAAATTTAATATATTCAGATTTTAACATATTCATACGTGTTTGATAATTAAAAATTGAATCTCTGAATTAATTAAATGACATTGAATTTTCTAGGCAGAACTTACTCTAAAAAATAAGTGATAAGCCATATATTCACTTATCATTTAATGTAATATATACTCAAATGTGCCAGATTTAGTATTTAAAAATTTAATAACTTAATAGATTCAAACTTTAGATTTCAGATTTTTTAGAATGAATGTACATCCACTAATAAATCAAGTGGGATCTCTAGGAAGATAGGTGGGGGCAAAGCATGCATGAAACAAACAATGCATACGTATGTGTCCATAGACCACACAATTTGAGACTTGAGAGACTCATTTTGTAAACCAAATGGGATCATTGCATTTATATGATAGCTACTATTAATTTGGTCCACTCATCGCATTTAAAATTGCTTTTTTTTTTCTCCAAAAAAGGATAAAAAATATTGTTATGCATCTGATTTCATAGTGACTTGCATACAAGTCTAGAGTAAATTGATTGGATAGAGTCGTTCAGAGAAATAAATACCAAATACAATGGATATAGCTTAACGGGATAATTTTGATATGTTAAACAATTTGAGACTTTTTTTTGGTGTCTATAAAACTATGGCCCGCTTGATACTAACTAAGATTGAATTCAAATGTTAATTTGTTTTTTTAAGAAAACTAGAATTAAATCGAAAAATTTTGAAAAGGTAAGAGTGGAAAATATTTATTAATATGTGCATTCATATGATGAGTTAGATGTAATTTAGTCGTGTTAATACTACTCAATCAGAATCCGTTACAAAACTCCTTTTCCTATTCAGTTTTGTTTTCCCTTTTGAGGGAAAGTTAACTGACTGGATTGAATAGCTCAAAGAAACAAGGATTAAATGCAATAGATGGCTTTTTTTTTTCCCCAAGAAAAAAAGTATATTTTACCAAATAGAAAACTACTCCGATGACTGCATCAAGTAGCACCTCCAGGAACCCGATCAAGTGGGGGTAAAAAATGCGCGAAACATTAGGATCAGACCGGGGTATAGTGACTGACTCGAGTTCATAGTTCAAAGTCCTTAGGTAGGCTATAAATAGGGAGAGCTGCAATTCATTGGTCCATATTGTTCACTCTTCAGCCTCCAAATTTGGTTAAGCCCGTTTTACATATTGAACAAGCTGTTCTTTTTGGCTCCTTGTATCGCTTTTGCTCTTCTGTTTCTTTGTCCCGGAAAGCAGGGAAAGGAGAGAAAAGAAAGAGATGGAAAAAGATCAGTGCCATCCTTCGCTGAGGGGAGGGAGAAGAGAAACAAAATACAGCCATGGTTTTTCTTCATCAGAATTGGAGGCTTTAACTGGTATTTGTGAGGCCTTTATACCACCTTTGCCGTCGAATAATTCTCCAGAGATCGTTGGGAAAGATGGCAAAACTAAAGAAGCTATTCAGTCTTTTTACAAATCTTCAGGCGCTCAGTACCCAATCCCTGACGAGGTAATAAAGAATTGCCAGAGCATATTACGCAGAAAAACACAGTGACAACACTTTCTTGATGACTTCTTTGATTGAAGTGCTTATGGAATTGATGTTACATGTTTTGGATGTTTATGCAGGTTGCTGAACTTGCGGTGAAGAGAGGGTTTCTTGAGGCTGTGATCTTGGTAAGAATCCTGTTGATAATTCTTTCAACAAGGCTGGGGACTTTGTTGCTAAGTGGTACCCTGTGTTTTGGTGAAAAATGGCCATACATCAACAAGTTTTCAGACATCCCAGTTGAAAACAGAGAGAAAATTATCCAGAAATGGTTCAAGCATAGGTTCCTTACTCCCATCAGGCTGCCATTTGTATTTATCAAGTTCTTGTGTCTTTACGCCTTCTTCACTCAGGTAATGGCCTTCCCTGCAGGCCTAGTCTCTGATCAGGCTGACATATTTCAGTTTTGTTCTTACATACTGAAGTTTGCATATATGATTTTCCTGTTGGGGCAAGTAAACCGAGAGTCAAAATGATTCCAGCTCAATGCTTTTCTCCATTATTTTATTGAAAGGTTTAATGGTCTTGAAAGGACAGTTAAGAGTCCCAATAGCCACAGTTTTTTTTTTCTCCAACAATGATGTAATCACAATAAATAAATTATGTTTGACAGGTAATGCATATGATTTGCGCTCTAATGAACTGTTAAATATTGTATCAAGTAGTATTTTACTCGAATTCACTTGCATGCATAGGCGTGTCTTAGGTTTTCATTGACCAATTCTTTAAGTATACAAAATCCACTTAGAAAATTTGGTGTCACCCAGTCTTGTGTTATGCCAAATAACTTTACTGAAACCATATACATCCATTGGTATGTGAGGCAGCACAAAATGTTCGATTCACTAGATCATGGTAGGCAAGGATGGTACAACTCCTCCTCTTGTGTCCACAAACAATGGCCAATAAAGATTAGCTTAGCTCCTTGGTTTTCCACTTTACAGTCATCAAGAGCACTAGATGAGCTGTCTCCGACCAATGGAATTTCTTGTTCTTTAACAAAAAGCACTGTGAGTTCCAAAAACAGTAGCAAGATTAACAATTTTGTCATCTTACTCTGTGATTTAGCTGTTCTGTCCTTTTTCCCTTTTACCTGAAGTGGGGGGAATTGGGGTTAGGTGAGCAATTAAATTTGTCCTTTTATGGGGTTGAGATTAGTGTCTCACCACTATAACTGACCTTTTTTTAAAAAAAAAAAAATTTTTTTTTTGGGGTCAAATGACCCTTGCTTTTACGAAAGCTGTCAATAGTGTAATTCACTCAAAACTGGCCATTTCCAGAAACAGAATGTTTATGCTGATAGCTATATTTCCACAATCATATCAGAGATGCGAAATTATCTTGGTTTCATTGTTCTTGACTGGTAGTCCGTGCCAAAGCACACAAATCATCGTTGCCAGTTTTTTTAAGTTCTACTTTCAAGTCAGATGGATAGTTTTTTAAAAAATCAAGACCCCTAACGATGTTGGACAAGTATCCTTTTTCTTGAGGTAGAATGATATTATAGCAGCCTGACTTGATTGTGCCAGAGGAATAGAGGATAGAAAAGGTTCACAAAAACTTTCTAATTCTACATCTTTCTTTTTCCTTTCTCACTATGACAATAGATGCATACATTAGGTTAAGTTCACCTACCACTTGGGGCAAAACTGCACAAAATATACAGTTTAGAAAGTTATTTTTTACAAATTTGAGAAGTATAATCTTGAAGGTACGTTAATATACTGTATATATTTGGAGCAGGAAAATGCATTTTCAGTAACAAATGCTGTGCATATAATGACAAACAGAATTTTAGTACAACCTCTAGCCATTTTCCTCAAATGAAAAACATGTTTCAAAAGTATGATGTTGAAGTTTGTGAATTGAGTTAGGTTGCCCCTTTGGTAACTTTCCTTGTCTGTGATAGGATAGCAAACTTCGTAACCGATGCAGTGAAATCTTCACCATCCAGGGATAAGGGCTTATTGTAAAGGATGCGATTTGTATAACTCTTGAGTTGTTCTTAAAATCTAACTCATATGTCGAATCACAATTTAAATGTCATTATATACCATCCAAATCCTTTTTCTAAAGCACATGGTTTGATATCTCAACTTGTCATAGGTATGGGATGATTTAAAAAATCCAGCATGGGAAGCCATGGACTATCAGGTGGATAATCGCAAGGACTCATCAACTACGCCACATGAGAAACCTCTAATGAAAGGTATGGTAGAGACCACGCACGAAACTGAGTCGACCATCGTCAGTTCCCTAGTCCAGAAAGGCCTCAGAGTCAAGGAGGATCCTAAAGAGAAGCTCTACAAGATCAAATGTGATGTAGTAATAGTTGGTTCAGGGTGTGGTGGAGGAGTTGCGGCTGCTGTTCTTGCAAAATCTGGCCAGAAAGTAGTTGTCATCGAGAAAGGAAATTATTTCACTAAGACAGACTACTCTTCCCTAGAAGGACCCTCCATGAATGAATTATATGAATCAGGAGGAATCCTTGCAACGCTGGATGGAAAGATGATGATGCTAGCAGGATCAACAGTAGGGGGTGGCTCTGCTGTTAATTGGTCAGCTTGCATCAAAACACCTATGTCTGTGCTCCAGGAATGGGCCAATGATTGCCAAATTCCACTTTTCACAAGTTCCCAATATACATCTGCCATGGATACAGTTTCTCAAAGAATTGGTGTTACAGAGAAATGTAGTGAAGAGGGGTTCCAGAACCAGATCCTCCGTCGGGGTTGTGAAAAGCTTGGGCTTGAAGTTGAATCTGTGCCAAGGAACTCCTCGGAAAACCACTACTGTGGTTCTTGTAACTATGGTTGTAGAACAGGAGATAAAAAAGGAACTGATTCAACTTGGCTGGTGGATGCTGTGGCTTGTGGTGCAGTGATTATAACAGGATGCAAAACTGAGAAGTTTGTACTCGAAAAGAATAAATATGGGAGATCAAGAAAGAGTAAATGTTTGGGAGTGATTGCCAAGTGTTTGAATGGAGATATCAGAAACAGACTATGCATTGAAGCAAAAGTGACAATCTCAGCATGTGGATCTCTTTTGACTCCTCCTCTAATGATCTCTAGTGGTCTGACGAATCAACATATTGGAAGGAATCTTCATCTACATCCAGTATTAATGGCTTGGGGATACTTTCCAGAGTCCGATTCAGAACTTAAGGGAAAAATCTACGAGGGAGGCATTATCACCTCTGTCCATAAAGTGGGATCGGATGATTCCAGTGTAAGAGCCCTTATAGAATCGCCTGCTTTAGGACCAGCATCATTTGCAGCATTACGCCCTTGGGAATCCGGGCTTGAATCAAAGAAAAGGATACTGAAGTATGCCAGAACTGCTCATTTGTTTTCGATGATTAGAGACAGAGGATCAGGAGAAGTCAGGTCAGAGGGAAGGATAAGCTATACATTCGATGCAACAGACAAAGAGAACCTCACGGCAGGGTTGCGTCAAGCATTGAGGATTTTGGTAGCAGCAGGAGCTGTTGAAGTAGGTACACTTCAGAGCAATGGACAGAAATTCAAGTGCAAGGGTACTAGTGAAAGAGAACTAGAAGAGTTTCTTGATGAAGTTACGGCAGCAGGGGGACCAAAATCTTTAGTACAGAATTGGACAACATATTTTTCTGCACACCAAATGGGGAGTTGCAGAATGGGGAAGAGTGAAAAAGTCGGTGCAGTGGATGAGAATGGAGAGAGTTGGGAGGCAGAAGGTCTATTTGTTTGTGATGCTAGTGTTCTGCCAGGTGCTGTTGGTGTCAATCCAATGATCACTATCCAGTCAACAGCATATTGCCTCTCGAATAAGATAGCAGAGATTTTGAAAGAACGAAAGTTCTCAGATTGAGCTAATTTTTCTTGCCTTTCTGCTTTGATGTTGTTAGAACAGACAACATTAGAGTGTTGCATGTAAGAAGCACAGAAGAAACCTAAACTTATAAAGAAACAAAAAGCATCCATTTGTAGCAACAATTTTCAGTTTTGATTCGTCAAGTTTGTAAATTAAATGGATCAGCTATCAATTATTCTACTTCGCTGTTAGCATTTAATTTGTCCACAAAGCCACCAACAGGTTCAAGCGAATGGATAGATTGAAAAAGCCTCTTAGAAAGCAGAAGCAACTTCGAGACACCGGAACAGCTCCAGATGCTCGGTTACAGAATTGCTAAGTAAAAGAAAATCAATCCTAGTTACAAACCAAAGAAAACGAAAAAAAGAAAAAAGAAAAAGTAGCTTATTTACCTGAGAACTAAATTTTCACACTTCATTAGCCTTTGGCAATGAACCAGAAACACATAAAAGCAATGGAATTAGAACCCAAGGAATAAATGTTGAATTCATCAACAAATTTGCCTTTTGATGCCTGCTTAGTTGTGCATTCAAGTTACTAGTAACACTTCATCATCAAAATAGAAAGCACCATTTGTGCCTGTCTCATCAATTTATAGTTGGTACCCATCTTAGTAAGCTACACTTCATATCTAATAGCATCAAAATTAAGGAACGTGGACTTGCTCGATCAATAGGTGGTAGGTAGCAACATATTTTAGTTTGTAATATCCAGTTTATGCCTTCTTTTTCAAGGCCTGTGATGGCATCATCAGTTTTGAGGAGTCTTCTTTGGGGGTATCACTGTATTTACTTTGAGTCTCTGCATCATCAAGACCGAGAAAAGATATCAAGAAACAATAAGCTAAAGACTTGCTAAGGGCTTCTTGTTTCTTGTTTGTTTTTAATGTAGAATTGTTTTTAATGTTGAATAGAATTTTTTATATATATATTCGATACAATAGGTAATGTGATGATGATACATTAATTCTTACAAAAAATACAAAAACCCGTCAGAATCGGACATGGTACAACTGTATTGCCTTTAGTACATAAAGATGTCACCAATTGGCTGGATAGGGTTTCTCTGTGGGTCCCCCTTAGGTTGCTTCTTCTGGGCCGGTTTCTCGATGGTCTCTGTGTGTGTTGAGTGTGGGTGTGTGTGTTGTGTTTCTACTAGTGGAAAGACATAAAGAAGTCATCGCAGAAAAACTTTATTTGGTACCATATTGTATTAAAAGAAAGGATCAGATTTGCAACAACCATAGTTATACTTTAGTACCTTCACGCAATTGTGTGGCTTAGAAGTTAGAGCCCTAGACGTCTTTGACTAATTTTTTTTTGATTTCTTCCATTTACATTTCCCCCCCCTCTAGTTAGTGATGTGTGGTTGAATTGTTTAATGATGTTGTGTTCCATCTGTCCTTTATAGAGTGTTGATTTTTTATTTTTTGTTGGTGTTAGATTCCTTTTTTATTGCTTTATCGTTCTATTAATAAAACTAGTATTTTAGCTTGTACAATAGTGCATCAATTTTTTTTGACCTTGATTAGTTGTACATGCAAGGCATTATATCAATATTTTTCTTGCACATTTATTCATATTTATGTCTGAAAAATTATTGTATTCTTAATGCTCAACTACTATATCAATTTTGAAAAACTCTTATGCATCAAATTAAGATAATATGAGAATATTCATCAAATACTATAGCGTATGTTAAAAAAAATTTAATAAGTATTTTTTGAGATAACGATTAATCTTTTACAATGATTTGTACACTTAAAAAACAAAAAAGTAATGTACTTGCTTTTAGAATTCTGTCATGAACTAATATTCAATTCCAATTTCTGGCGTAATTGATAAATTTACTTATCAAAAAAAATGAAAAACCAAACTAACCAATATACGGATAAAGAAATATTTTAAGTTAATTAAAAAGAAATAAAGATTGTTAGAAGAGTGTAAAATTGATTTGAGGGGGATTTATGCAAGAAATGGATAAAACCCAAGTTTCAACTAACCCGTTGATTTTCTTCAACTAAGCATGCCACTTAAAAGAGAAAATGATTAATTGAATTTACTGCTTATGCACATACTCATTCAACCTTATTGAGCAAAAAAGTAGCCTTGTTGAGATGAATTGACAATTACCAAATCAACAAGATAGTTTATAGGTAAAAGGACTGTGTATGAGTATTTTATGATAATTCAACGAATTGATATGATAAATCAACGAGAGGTTATCATATTCGACCTGCTTGTGAGATAGTTTATTTGTAGATGTTTGGAGAAGTCTGAGTTAAGACCTAGTGGCTTATCGACTTGCTTAAGGTCCAGCAGAATTTGAAGCTGTTGCTTCAGAATCTCTCCTTTTCCAAGAAACTCGGTCTCTTTAGCCACATGAAATTCGTCCAATTTGTCAAGCTTCCCGTTGAGTTTGTCAAAGAACAGTTGATCCTACGATTAATTACATGCACGGCCATACCAAAAAAATTATGACATGGGATTTATCTCCATTACAATGCTCAAATTTTACTATTAAATTTGCTATTTATCACTTCATATTCTTAGAAAAGAGTTGAAGCAACTTGTTTTCATGCACTTCTTCTTCTGCCCCTTCTTCTCCTTCTCTAATATTCTTCCGTCTACCTGCAATTGTTTGATTTCAAAAATGATGAGTCGACTTATTCTCTCTTTTGAAATCTTTTTTCTATCACATATTAAATCTTTTTTCAAATCTTGTTTCTGTCAATATATTAAATGCCATTTCATTGATTTAATTTGTGATCTTTATCACATTCGTGGTATAGAGTCGAGGCAAAAAATTTGGGATATCCGTGTTTTTGAGCTCAAAAAAATCAGAATATCATCCTAGTGCCTATCTAGATCTTTTGATAATCTCAACTTGTGATAAGCTATTCACTTATTATTTAATGTGATGTACACTTAAGTACATTAGATTTAATACTTAATAATTCAGTAACTTAACGAATTGAGATTTCAGTTTTCAAAAGGATATACACAATTAGTGGTAATTTTTCTTGGGTCAATCACACTTTTTGTCCCTCTAAACTTTGGGATAATCACACTTTACAACCCTGGACCTTAAAAATATATACGTTACACTTCAAGGAAATTAGTCATCTTGGAAAATGTTGACTTTGTTAAAAGGAAAAAAAAGTGAGTATTATGATAATATAATATTGTCCTTCTGTTACTAAAATTACACACCCTTTGTAATTATTGCCAAAAAGGGTGGGGTTTGATGTGATCCCTGTCTTCCTCTTCTAGGCTTACAAATGAAGCACGTTGGCTCTTTGTAACAATTTTAATTAAATCATTGATAGTTGAATAAAATTTATATAAAGTGAAAAAAAGCTCTTTGAACATTAACAAGTTTAACATAACATTATGTTTTAAAAATTTTGCTAACTTTATTTATTGTTATTACATTGTTATATACAATTATAATTCGATTTAAATTCTAATAATTGAAAAAGAATAAATAAAAATGAACATTAATCGAACAAAGTAAGGAGGATTTTACATTAAAGTAAGGTGGATGATCTATTACTAGTTACTTATTTACTAGCAATACCAAAAGCTATGGATGGCAATATAAATTCGCCTTTTTTTTTTTAACTGAAGGCTTTTGTAGTTTTTGACAATACTAAAACAAATCTTAAGGAACCCTCTTAAAAGTAAAGAGCCAGAAATAGAAAAAGCACCTGAATTTATCTGACTTGGAGGAAAATTTCATGAATTCGGTCATCTTAAAACGTAAATTTTTTTTTTGTTTTTGGTAGCAAAAATGAAGAACCTGCACTTTAGCAGCTTTTCTCAAAATATAGTGCTGATAAAGGTTTTGACTTTTGAGCTTTCAAAGAAATGTAAGAGGAGGAACAAACTATATCGAATTCAATAGAAACTTTACTTTGTTTGGAGGCGTTGGTGTTCCTTAGGTTCAGAATTCACGTCTTAAGGAGTTGAGAAACGAAGGCGCAATTTTCGTGTCAACTCGTGCCACACAAGTAACATTGCACTTGTAACATCTTCATCAATAATTTTGTGGCAATATATTTTTTCTTCTTCTGCTTCTTCTTTTCTTAAATTTAAATTCATACTGATAACTATAACCGTCACTATTAAGCGCGATTTGGAACTGTCTAATTGGTTGATACACTCCTTAATAAGAAATTGTGTTTACATCCATATAGTTAAAAAATTATAACAAGAATTAATCCATCACCTTGTCTAATTATCTTGGTTAATCAAATTCATCTTCTTTAAGTATCTCTATTCTCAACCTTCTCCCTACTATTCTTTCTTCATAGGAGGGAGATCTTGGCTCCTCTCCATTGGTTCTTGCTTTTTATTTAATAAAGTTTCTCCTAGTGTATTCTCTAGTGACAGTTTTTTTTCTCTTCTAAGCTATCTCAGTGAGAGTTTTGTTTAGTTTTTGTTATTTTTTCTCATATCTAAGAGTTTTTTTAGATCTATATGTTAGATCTAAAATTTTTTGGGTCCTCTCATCAGATGTCAACATCAGTTTTGAACTTGAACCAATTGGATAACAAATTTGAGAGAACAAACATGCATAGATGTCTATGGAGCAACTTGTTCAAGTGGTCAGATTTGATGATTTGTGATTCATTGTATAATCTTTTATATTTTGTAACTCTGTTAAATTTAATGATTTTTCAAATCGAATATATCTGTGACATGTTCGATGTATTTTCTGCCATTAATGCAGATTATTTTGTTAAGCAAATCGTGCTGGACGATTTCCCACTAGTTTATTAACAATATTGACTTCATTTTTATCAAAAAAAAAAAAAAAGAGTAATGCTACACAGACAACTTGTACTATCTAACTTCATCAATATTTATGTTCAAATTCATAACATCCTTGCCATTACAAGTAAGCATAATTCATTAGTTGATATACTTTTTTAGGAAAAATATTTCAATTTTGAGATCAAACTTAAGCAATAGGCTTGCGCCATGAGTAGGTACACTTTACTAGTATGAATGTTATCAGGATAGGATAGAAATTGTTCAAAGACCAAACTGATGTTATTTATATGTAATTGAAGTTAGAACTCTCCAGATGTCCCATTGAACACTTGAATGGTAATGTTGCCCAGCTGAGCGCCTCCTTTGTCACATCTTCACATGTCTGATGCCTCACAGTTCACTTCTTTCACAATTTTTGATGAAGGAAATTGATCACCATGTTTTGTCAGATCCAAACCTGGATCCTTTTCCAATTCTTGATGATTTCAACATGTTCCCCGACCCCTTCTTGGTAGGATGTCTCTAGATATACGTACTCTAATTTTTTTTTGGGTTATCCATCTGAATCAATGTCTCTGAATGGTAAAGGAACTGTCTTGACTGCCCTGAACTTCCCAGCATTGTTCAAATGTTCATTCTCCAATCTGTTCAAAAAAAATGAAAGAAATTATAAAAAATGATTTATTTATTTTCTTTCCAATGGCAGAAGCTAACACAGAGATTAGTGCAATTTACTCTTTGTGTGATACTGGAGGAAATTTTACCTGTAGTAGTTCCAATGCCCGCGTCTGATTACTTCCAGTGAAGCCAGGAGAAAGTCCAGCATTCGTGACTCAAATATTCCAACGTTGTTGAAATGCATCACAGTTTCGACCCAAGCTACTCTTAGTACAAGATTGAAGGCCTGCATTGGGGAGGTAATCTGATCAGAATGGAGAAAAGCAGTTTATTGTCTTCTTTCAGAAAATTTAGAAGAGAGGAGAACGGTTGAAGCTTACAATTGAAATGTAATAGATGCATTTGTTTCTTAAAATCAAATTATCTCTAAGCCATGGGTTTCTTGATTTTGGGTTCAAAAGCCCCCAGTCCTTCACGAAATCCCAGTACAACTGATAAACTGTTGCCACCAGTGAGGTCACCAATGCTATGATCATCCAGAAATCTGAGGGATTCCTAGCATATGTAATTCTTGCCCCTGCTGCCACCATTGCTGAGACATACTTCCCCAGGTTAGCCAGATGGTTTACGTCACATTCATCAAACCATCGCCTTGCACACTAGTTGTTGAACCAAATAAAGTTTTGTCAAGCGGAATGTACAAAGAATCCAGGAAACAGAATGATACAGTGAATAAATGGTACTGCTCATGGTTTAAACAAAAAATCTGTTGTAGTAGTAACTTTGAAATGGAAATTTAACATTATAAGATGTCAATAATGTTTGAATTGTATGTAGCATAATGGTTTAAGTCCGTTCCATTATCATAGTTCTTAAAAATAGATAATGGATTTGAATTTGCTGTTAAATAAATCAAATGTTCTAATACCTGCATGGCACGCCAATAATATGGTGCGAATGAGATAACATAGGCAAGCTCCCTGTACATTTTCCCTGATTTGCAGGTTGCATAACGGTGTGTTTTGAAACTTCCAGCAATGAAGTAGCAGGCTGTTGATTCCATATGCCTGAGCAATGGAATCTATTTGGTGGAACAGACTGCATTAGTCTAATTTAAATATCCCCCCCCAAAAAAAAAAAGAATCTATCATGAAATGTGTTGTAATTACCAATTTTTCTATTCTTGGGCTTGCATTAGTCAACTATTAACAACAAATAGAGTTCAGTCGGATGGTTTACCTGGCTTGTAAGCTGGTCAGCCATGAAGAAATCGACCATTAGAACCTGAACAGGTGAAATTTCAAAGGAAATATTCTTTAGTTGGCTCATTTGACTATTTATAGAGAGTACATCTTTTTCTATAAATGAACGAAGATGAGATTGAAGTACCTTATAAAAGGGAGAGCAGATTATGTTGCGCATCACTTTGAGGAAGTTGTAGCGGGTTGGGCGGTAGAAGATGTTTAATGGACATATGAGCAGGGCTAGAGAAAGCTGAAAATGCAATTCAAATCAGCCTGATATTTCAGTGCATTTAAAGATGAATAACATAAGCACAGAACTATACAGAAGGTAATAAGTTGAACTCCAGCTTTGATGTCAAAATGCAGGGTCTACTTTATGAAGATGGATGTAACTGGACTAAAATAACCATGTTTCATTGGTATACCGACATTTGCTTCTGGATGAATGAGTACAATTTTTGAAGCTATGAGTATGTACATTCTGACCAGAAGCAATAAATTTTTAAATCACAAGGTTGCACAAAACTATAATTGCCAAGCCACTGAACCAGTTAAGAGTGATGGCATAGTTTTTTCAACTTAATTATTATACAGGACTGCACAATCTATTGAAAAGTTTACAAGGGATGGACAAAACAATTGATTCACCATCTTAATTTTGTTATTTATAATTCATATTGGTTTAATGAATCTTATCTGTTATTGTTATGCAGAAAATTTGGCCAAAAAAAAAAAAAAAAAACCTGGTTATGTAGATATGCTATTGTTTATCAGTGGTTTATTTGATTACATATTGCCATATATTTTCTCCTATTATTAACCTTTTTAACTTGTTCCAAATTGGACAATAACTAGTTGAAATAAACGGGAGTTATGTCAGTTGCAAGATTATTGAAAACTAACCAAGAGAAGGACTCCTGGAATGGCATCTACTTGAGTTGGTGGTAAATTGTTTGATAGAAGGATTAAGTGAATGACCAGTGCTGTCACAACTGCAGTCATTAAGGAGGTGCAGATGAGGAAAGCATCTCTGTATTTGAGGGCTGTGTTGGGCTGGAGTTCGAATATGAAGTTGTGGTTGATCCGCGTACTCTTCCAAAGGAACAGATTACAGCCATACATAAACAAGTGCAAGCTTAGCAATGCAAACATGCTGCAAGTGGACACACCTATAAATTCAGCAATATGCTTGTGGGAATAGACTTTAAAGTAAATGGAGAATGAAAGCATGGAAACATTGCATTTACTATCTGACTTTCCATCAGCCTAAAAGTGACTATGGCAACTGATTCCAGTTTAAATTACCTTATGCTATTATATTTTGGTGTCAGAAATGGCTAAAATCCTATGGCAAAAGATGGAAGACCGCAAACAATTAAACAGGAAGAAAATGGGAAAGAGATGGAGAGAGAGGATTGTTCATGTCTTCAACTGAACCAACATTGAAATTAGGTTTTTAGCAGTCAGTGGTATGATTTTGACTTAGATTTTCATTAGACCATGCTACATTAGGAAGCTAGAAGAAACAAAGCTTTTGTTTTAACGAGTTTGATTGTACTCTGGTGTCACAAAATCATTTCCATTGTCCATGCACTAACATGTTAGTTTATCTTCTTCCAATAAAATCCTGAGTCAGTAAGGACGGCAAGTAAGGATGGAGTTTTTGACCCTTTATCGAGGAAAACTGACATTTCATTTGGCAAAATCTTCCACCTAGTAGCATAAGAATTTTCTGCTGCATTGCACAGGAAAGGTACATGAAAACTTTTTTCAAAAGGTAGAGTCAAATTTTTGCCCGGATTATATGTACTGCACAACATTGTATATGAGGCTTTGCAATGTCTTGGTAACTTGGCTATAGGAATCAACGAATGCCTAGCAGTTGTACCATCCTAGAACTAATCTAAGAATTCAAATTAATACAGTCTCCTATAATTGATTAGAAAATTCAGCACACATGATATCTTGTCATTTGATCGGAGACAAAATACAGTTTACTTGAACTGATGGAATACATCACTTTCCCCATAATTCATGGCCAAATTTGCACATTGCCTTAGAGACCATAACAAGTGACGTTTAAATGATGACAATTGCATAACAAACACTGCCTCCTTTGAGAATGCAAATGCACAAAAAGCATGAGAAGGAAGTGCAAGCCACGAAGATAATGTGATAAAGTGTACCTGAAAACAGGGTAAACAGTTTCCATATAATCTTTCTCTGATCTGGGCGAGAACATGCCACTGATATGCGCCAAAATTGCATAAACAGTAAACAATGTTACAAAAGAACCTGTAAAAAGTCCTGCAATGATGACAACGAAAAAGTTTCCATAGTCAGAATGATTCTGAAGATTCATCCATAGAAATCCTGTTCTAATCTGTCATACTCCATTAATTTTTTGTTACTGGTAACTACACACCAAGAAAAAAAAGGGATGCAAAAGACTAATGGGTGTCTGAAAGTGGACAACTTTATGCATTTGTACAAATTCGTGAAACAAGATAAATTGTTCTTCAGTGACCCTTTGCATTAAAAAGTGGAGAAAGGGTAAAAGCCCTTCCTGGTTGCGTATTTTATCAATTGCAATCTCCTATGTATCACATGCATGCTACAGTCAATTGTCTAGTGAATTGTTCCAAACAATCTGTCTTAGAATTTCCAAAGAGTGTTGCTTTTATGTAATGTAAAGAGACAGATGGGGAGAAAGAGTACCAACAAAAAAGGTGACCATGTGAGAATCTTTGTTCTGTTGTGGTCTTAGGAATTTCATTGCCTTTTTCCTGTCATTGTTGGCGAAGTGCTGTGTGAACAAGGACTCCACCTCGTCCATTAGCCTAACAACCTTTGTCACAACAAATAAAAAAGTATTTGTAACGTCATCAGAAAGCTAAGAACCACTAACCGTTTCGTGATGCGGATGCAATTCCAAAATCTTATTCTACAATTAAAAAATTGTATAAGATATGATTTGGGGAAAAAAATCCCTTATATAACTAATTAACCCCAAAAAAATTTGTTTCTGAATAACCCTATGGAGCATTGAGTAACTAGGGTGTACCAATGTCATGAGCTGATATTGATAATTTTATTTTTGACTGTAATTTGTTCACTTTAAATTTCATCAATTAGAAAAATGGTTCTGTATTATGTAATGTAAGCCTTCAGAACATTTGCGTTATGATCCAATGAATTACCTTGTCTGAGCTAATGAAATGGGATTCCTTCACCATTTTCAGGTAACTTGCTGATGCCTGTTGGTTCGATACCTGTTCATATGGAAAATAGCTAAGGATTACAAATTACTCAAGTACCGCATGAGAATCAAACGCAAAATTCAGCACTTCAGAGTCGAAATATGAAGTCTTCAAATTGTTTAATTATGTCGTGTAAAAGTCTTCAATGATCCATTTTGGTCTATGTCACCTCCTTTCTGGCAACAAAGACGTGCCCACGTCTTGGTGAAGGCATAATACTGTCAATTATTTGGTGTTAAGTGTGATAGCTAGCTACCTAATTGTTTGGAGACTGTCACAATATCCCAAACCTGATTTGGATCGTGATTTTTTTTGGTCAAAATTTATTTTCTTACATTATCAATACATTTTCCAATCACTTTTTTATCTCATATATATCACATCAAAAAAATGTTATAATATCATTTTTTTTAAAAAAAAAATCCCAAATAATTTGCTATTTAAACACGCTCATTGATAAAAGCATTCATCTTCATGAACTGTTGATACACTATGAAGTAATCCTGATAGCTCAATTACTTTGGTTAACTGATAAGAATGACTAGTTCCTACCATTTCCATACAAACCCAAAAAAATAAAGGTGATGAAATGAAAACTTACCTTATCGAATTTCTTAAGTATCTTGATAAAAGCCATCATATTCAAGGAGCTGCCAAAAGTAGTGAAATCATTAGTATATGCTTGCATGTACTCAACAAGTGAAAAGAAACTTGACGAGTTTAAAAGCCAGAGGCAATTTAGTTAGCAATACGTTTAAGTAACTTCCACAGGCTTTTGATTGCCAACTCTACGATTGTCTTTTCCTTTTTCATCTTTTTCTTATGCTTTTCTTCTTATACTACTTCTTTTTTCTTTGCAAGAACAGGCAATCTTTCTATCTATTCAAGTTTCATTCTGCTGTCAGAAATGGTCACTCAACTTTGGGTGTCACTACCAAAACATAAAAGAAAGCTTTTGCATGGCTAAGTAATTCAGCAATGAAACTAAATCGATAAGTCCATGCATCTCGATGAATTTAGCCGATTAAACGTAGAAAGATCCAGTATGAAACCTGTATCTTTTGAGTAATCCCAGGCCCCTATAGAGCTCCACAAATGCCCCTCTAATCATCTTTTCAGCACATTGAATCTTCTTTCTATTGATACAATCTCCTGGACTTTCTTTCTTAGGATTGTTCACCAAATCCTCCCAAAGCATCGATGTAACAGCAGCAATGGTACGTGTAGGGGTAGTAGCAGGAATATTAATCCTCATGGTCATCTTAGGCTTGCCCATTTTTGTCTTTGATCTCGTTGCTGAGTTGATGAAATTTATGCCATTTTTTTCTAAAGCAGCAATAACATCATCTGTTTGGGAAGTTTCTGTGGGGGTATCACTAAACTCACTTTGAGTCTCTGCAAGACAAGACATGAAAATAGATTTAAGAGACATATTTAAAAGTTGCGAAGCGATAATATATTTGTCTTTTAAAAACATGTAGAAAAAAAATCTAGTTCAACTATGCAAATTGGTGGCGTATTAATAAACAGCTGATTGATGCTACTTAGCCTTCTCATCAGAACCTCATCAATTATACACTAGATTTAGAACACTATGTTGTGGAACTAAGTTAATTTTAGGAAATTAATATTATTTGAAATATAAATGTCAATTCAGAAATAGATACTCATGTACGTTTTACAAAGAAAAAACTTACATGTAAGTGCTACGTGTAATTTTTTTAAATATTAAATTCGATTAGTTGTCATATATCTAATAATGATAGTGTATATATTATTTGTTTAATATAAGATTTATTAAAAAAGAAAAAAAAGAATTTGCAAAACTTTGTTAACTAGGTAACTTCACCTTAGTATGTAAAAGATGAAATTAATGATTGTTGATTAACTAAATGACAAGGTAAAAACATCTAATGGCATAAATTTGCCTTTGCCTATTATCACCTATATACAGCAATATCCCGAAACCTTTTGGAGTACACGGGGCACGAGGTTCAGGATCATATGCTGATTGCCCTCACATGTACATGTTTGCCAGCAATTACATTTAAGCATTAAAATACTTAAATCAAGAATATATATATATATAGAAGAAATAGTTACCAACAAGCCAAGTTAGCGTAAAAAATGCTCAGTTCCATATCAGGTTAGGACACCGCTAGAAGCAAATCTTAGAGGAGATATAACCTTGACATCATGTTCCTTTTGCTTTTTCTTTTTTGGTTTATGTTGTCAAAAGTAAGATTTTTATACAATTGTAGCCTGACCCAATTGGCATGTCAATCTGATCTTTTAGTTGAATGAACACGGAACAACTGAATTATAGTGAAGCAAGAAATTGAGTGGCTTTGCCCTATCTGACTATCTTTGCTTTCTATCGTTTCGGAAAAAAAAAAAAAAAACTGTCTTTGCTTTGTCCAGTCGAATTGACAACCACCAAGTCCATTTCCCATGAGCTAGAAGAACTATACGTTGGAGGGGGATTCTTTAAATTCAACCGTGAAAGAGGTCTTCCGGGACATTAATTATGTCCCCCTTAATTTTTTTTTTTTGACTGATCTCTCAATTTTCAGGGCTGTAATTTGAAGTTCAATGACTTGGGTTTGAGCTTCATGAGTCGTACGTGGATTCCACTGGGCGGTGGGAGTGGATGAATGGTGTGCAAGAAACACAATTTACAGGTGTTTTGTACGTGGACCACAAGTTGGAAATGGAGGAACTATTGCTTTAAGATTTGATGCAAAAATCTTTTATGGTGCTAAACAAAGTGGTCTTTCGAAACACTACTTGACATGGGCATGTCAAATTTAGTCCTTAAGATTTAAATTAACTTAATTGATAGGAATATTAATCAGTCACTGTCATAAATTAGAATCATCATTTAATAAAAGAAACTCTTAAAAGAACAATCACGGATTTTTTTTCACTGCTTAACTTTTCAAAACTTACCTTAGATCGGTTGTATGATTATGAGAATTTTGAGACTTATGTACTTTGGACTTGTATTTTAATAAATTGTGCTTATTCAGTCAAAAGAAATCTAGGGAACCCGCGGGAGAAAGGAATGAATAACCCTAGTGTTTGAAAATTATCATTACTTTACATACTTTCTCAAGTTATAAGACAATCATAATTAGTCATTTCTTCATACATTTTTCAAGAAAATCTACAAACAACTTGAAGATTTTGAAAGAACAAAATATGATTGTCTAAAGGCAAAAAAGAGAAAGGCACATAAAAAAAAAAATGAAGTCAAGTTAGTTACCTAGCTTGAAGTATTTTGATTTCCAACATATTTTACCAGACAAGTTTCACTTTTGCCCAAAATCCAAAAGCAATCGACCGACTAATTCACTTGTTTTTTATTCGTTTATATATATAATTTTCAAGGTACCACACTAGAATTAGCCCGGAAAGTTATTTTTTCAAATAAATAAAATTTATGATGTATTTGGCAACTTGATAGGTCTTTCCCCAAGAGTTTATGACCACCTAAATTTTCTGAAATTAATGAGGCTGCCGTCATATTGCAGGAAATCAAATCAACATCAAGTTGTACTTTTCTACTCAGGTGATTTACCACATAGGTCAACGCATAAGAGGCACACATTTCAGCCATGGCCCATGAATATATAGTGAGGGGTGGTTGAGCTTCTCAAACAATTGTTCCACACAATACACAATTGTTGGAAAGAATCCATGGTTCATATGACCATTTCATTCTTTTTTTTTTATGAAAATTGATAAGCATATTAATGTCTATGTAATTGTTGAGTTACTGTTTAAATTCTTTGGTGCAATCAAATGTGGTAAATCAACAAGCACTAGAGATTAAATTATGAGTTGAATAAAAAAAAACACTAGAGATTAAAGCATTGAACAGCAATATACCCCAAAAAAAAAAACACACACAAGAGAAAAGGCATAGAACTCACCAGAGAAGTCTGAGTTTCTGGTTGAGGATGAATAAGACCTCGAGAGAAATCCACTACTGGATCTCGAAGACAATTTCCTGCGTCGGTCAGACAGGACTGGTTTGAGGTCCACCAATAGCTGAAGCTGTTTATTCAGAAGCTCTCCTCTTTCAAGAAACTCGGTTTCTCTAGCCTCATAAAATTTGTTCACCTTTTCAAGCTCTTCGTCCAATCTTTCGAAGAACAACTGAATCTGTCCATGCATGGCCATAATAAATTCTTGACATGGGATGGTGCTAAAATTCTTAATCCACATGAAGTATAAAACGTAAGACAACTAAATTCAAGGTAGTTGATATGTGCATGTATGTTTTGTTTGTCACCTCATCTTCTTCTGAGAATAGTTGAAGCAGCTCCTTTTCATATCCTTCCTCTTCTACACCTTCTTCACCTTGACTGATCTTCCTTTTCACCTGCAATAAAACGAAAAAGAAAAATTTGCGTAAACGTCAATTAGTTCCTCTTTTTTGTGTCCTTTCCGTCGACATCTTTTTCGGGTTGTTACAACTGTTTCTTTTCTTCACGGATATGTCATGACACAAACGTCTCGCTGCTATTGTATCCACCTTTCAAATCGTGGAAATGCATCTTTTTCAACTTCAAAACACCAGAATATGACTTCAATGGCCAGTTTTCGGTTTTCGGGAGAACTAAAGTTGATCAAAAGAAATGAATATTCCAAACGAAACGGCAGAACTTGGAGACCCACAAAGTTGAAGAATATTTTATGAAACTGTGAAAAAGATAGCGAAAAAGGAGGATCATGGGATACTAGTAGTGGAGCAGAAAGCAACGGAGCACTCCTGAAAATATTTTACAGTTGAGATTGGACTTCTACCCTGACAATGATATCCTTTTTTCATTTTTTTTCGGCGCTATGGCCACTACCAGAAGCAAAGATGAACTTGAAAGAGCATCATTGCATTTGGATGGACATCTATGAAACTTATGTTTTTCTTGCCACCTTTAACTTGTGTGATAAATAAACAGCAGCAAGAATTGCCACTTTTGCATAGATAGTCAAGACGGCAAGCTAAAAGATTAGCCTCATAAAACAAAATCTTTAATGGATATTAACTTTTCCACCACGCATTCAAAGTTAAATCATGGTCATTCTTACCTGGAAAAGGTCTGGATCACCCCTAGCATTATGAACTGTTTGAGAGATTTTGTTTGCGAAGATGCAGATGGGGTTGAAAATGGAGCGACCAATACCACAAGTTTTGTCTTGAACAAGATGTGATTTTCTTGACAGTTTAACGTTCTTGACATGTTTCTTTAAAATCCAATAATTGACAAAAGCATCCTTCCACTCTGGGATGAGCTCAGCTTCGAGCTCTTTCGAGAACTTCACCATTGTACATGGAAAGGAAGACAGGATAATCTAAATGGGAAAAGTGGTGAAGAAGGAGACGAGAAGAAATGGAGAAGAAGAGTAGCAGACTTAAGAGCTATGAGGGTGCTTAGAAAGGTGACATATATAGAGGGAAATAGCTTTGAGGAAAGACAAAGCAATAAAAAGTAGGGTAAAATACGCTTTACACCCCATGGTTTAGCATTTTTTCACATAATTCTTTTGTAGTTTGAAAAACTATATATAACTTCTTTATAGTTTGGACCAAAATATCAAAGTGACGAAATTTGTATTTCAATCAATTAAAATGTCAAAAGTACATATCTATAAAATTGAAAATTATTAATTAACTACAGGGTTTATTTATATATTTTAAAAACTATAAGGGAGTTATGTGATAAACCACTAAACTAGAAGGAGATTACGTATTAAAATATAAAACCATAAGGCATTAAAGTGTCTTATATATTACGTTTCTATATTTTGGTTATTTCAGTTCATTTTAGTTTTTAAACAAAGATATTCTTAACATTTTTTTGAATTCCCTTACAAAGGATTCTTTCCGTCACTTTGATACCTTAATTTAAACTATGCGGGGATTATATATAACTTTTGAAACTATAAAAGATTATATGAAAAATTGCTAAACTATAAGAGGGTAAAGTGCATTTCACCCTAAAATGTAAAATCTTTGATGCGGCTAAGTTTTCACTGCTTTCAGACGAACTGCGTCTAATCCCAAAAAAAAAAAAAAAGGCACATTTAGTAAAAACCAAAAAAAGAGGCATATTTATCACGTACTTTCTATAGTCCGATCCATCTTCCACTACCCACCCGAACTTGGGAAATTCCAAATTTATGCTGACTTTACATCCACCAATCTATTTGTAGCTATATAGTACAATCTTTATTTTAAATATACGATTAAATTAAAGTTTGCTGCAAAAACATGAGTTCGGTATAATTAGGCATATAAGTATGAATATGTACGAATTTGAAATCCTGAGTTCAAATCCTTCTTTCCCCTTCTTACTTCTTAAATTCCATTAAAAAAAATAAAAATGTACAAATACATTTAAAAGTTATAATGAAACCAAAAGAAAGGTACTTTTATTACAATTTTCAAAACTTATACTACTTTAATACAACATTTAACTATTATCTTTTTGTAGAGACATTACTTATAGGAAGATTATATGATTATATCATCTTATTTTTCTCATATGCATAAATCTATAGAAATTATTACATATATTGATGCTATTTGGTATATAACTCAGAAGATATGTAATTATCCTCAGAAAAAATATCTTATTATTTTGATTAATGTTCCTGTAACGGTTGCCCAAATTCTCTATTTTCATTTTGTCTTTTCCATCAAAATTTTGAAATGAAGGACTAGATTTTTTTTTTTATTGGAACTTTGGAAAACACTTTAGTGTGTAGAGCCTAAACTTTGGGTGTCAAAATTGTAACACTCCCATAATTTTAGACCGTGCTTTTTTTTTCTTCATTCTAGGAGCCACAATATAAAAAATCAATACTTAATCATAATATGAGAGAAAAAAAAAAGAGAGAGAAGTGCACCTGAGAGAGAGAGAGAGAGAGAGAGAGAGAGAGAGATAATCATCTTCTAATCTATAACATGGGCTAAAGCAGAGAAAAACTACAAACAGTCCTAATGGGAAATTTAACAGAAAGGAGAAGAAAATTGTAAACTACAACTCATTTTGAGGATTCTTAATAAAGATCTAATCAGGAAATAAACATTAATTTCAAAAGCTCAGCTGAATAATTAAGGTCCTATTTGAATTGTCATTTTCTGAATTATCTGTAGAAAAGTATACTGTAACTATTTGATATTCTTATACTATATAAGAATGAGTTGTGGTTAAGGGAGTTTGAATTTCAACCGCATGGATAGGGATTTTTTGGAAATGTGAAATATTGTGTACTTTTGTTTTTAAAACTTTTAGTACAATGAGGGTAGCATGTATTTAAATATATTTAGCGAAAGCCCTCATTTTTACACATTTAAAACTTTGATTTATGGGATAATTTCAGAAACCTCCCCTGAGGTTTGTCATAATATCACTCAATTCCCCTCAAAATTTTAAAATCTGACTTACCTCCCTTGTCAACTTGACAAGACTAAATATTCCTATCAAAGGTCACAAATTAACAACATTACCCTTGCTTTTAATAACTATTTAACCAAAAAACCAAAACAAAATAAAATTTTAAAAGTAAAATATGTAAATTAAAAAAATAAATTGCTAGCTAATAATAGTCCATATTTCTTTACATTGAAGTCATGGTTGAATAGCAAAGGATATGAATAAATTAAATCTAATCAAGATCAATCACTTAGGAGGATTTTAGAGAGTAATTAACACCTTAAACAATTTTGTGCACAATTACAATTAAGGAAGCCAAGATATTTTTTGGGGAAATATGTTTTAATTCATGGTATTGTTTAAGTCGTATTGAAAACTAAAATAATCTATTCATATGTGTGAATTTTTCAAGATGTAAATTTTGCTTTTGTTCCAATACAACTAAAATAAATAATTTAAGTCAAGAAATTTAACCTTATTATATTTTTTATTGTTGTTCTAATTTCATAAGTAGGATAATATAAGAGTAGTATTGGAACAAAAGTTTTATCTTTCTTGTATTTCCTCCAAAAGGGTTAAAATATTACAAGAAATGTTAATTCAAGGGAGGTAAGTGAGATTTTAAAAACCTCAGGGGAGTTGAATGATATTATAAGAAACCTCAGGAGAGGTTTCTGAAATTATCCCTTGATTTATGGAGACATCTGGATATTTCTGGAATATGGAATTATTTTGCAACCGTTTTTGCATTGAGTACAACTCATATAAGCTTATGTATTCGTATAATTACTGAAATAATTTTATAGACACATTTAATTGAAATGTGGCTTTTGTTGTACAATTAACACAAAGACGTATTAACACGTTGCTATAACTAGCCATTGGAGAATATTCCTTTGTCTGAAACAACTTATGTCTGCTCTTGGGTGATTTTCAACTGACATCTGTAGAGATCTTTTGGGAATGTTAAAATTGTAAAAGTATTGATAAAGTAAAGTGTATAAGTATGTGTTGCAATTAGAATATACTATTATTAGTTTTGTTATATTTGATGATTACTTCTTTATAAAATGTACTATTATTCGTTCGATGAAAAATTCTCTTTAACCACAGACACCAAACACCCGCGCGATACGCGGACACTCCCCCTAGTATGTGAAATAAAAAGCTGATTATAAAATATGATTATGAAAACCATAAAATGTTTCCTTGAAAAACTTCAATCCAAGGAAAACCTGACTTTCTACGCATTTTACCTTTTGGTATGGGTTAACGTTGTACTTTTGGATGATGCCTACTATTTAGTATTGGCTTTGGAGGAAAATGTCCTTTACTGCAAGTAATTGGGATCTATATCAAGAAGTGATACCATACTAATTTAGAGGTTTGTCCATGCACCAATACTTGCATAGACTTGGTGTACCAGTTTACTAGTAGATTATAATTATGTGACATAAGTAATAGTCACATAAAATTTCTAATATTATTATACATTATTCACAGCCCACATTTATTACATTATTATACATTATTGACTATTGAATCTACTGTATATATAGTCTATAAATGGGGCTGAAGACATACTCTACGTAAATATTTTCTTGGTCGACAGAAGAAAATTATGGATGCAATAGCCTAAGCAAATAAAATTGTGAGAACATTTCCAGTTCCAAAATTCAACATTAACCCTAGTTGAAGTATCGAGAGAAATCGCTTTCTTTATGTTAATATGGGTGCCGTCACTTGTTCCAAAAAGCATTAATTTCACTATTAATTTCATAATCTGGTACATCAATTACAACCTCTTATTTGTTTCTTTTAACGTGAGAGGAAGGCAATACGACGTTAATTAATAATTGTGTGCTTTATCTTTCCAATGTGATCAGTTAATTTATATCGTATGTTCCTTTTTTTTTTTCTGCTATGTGAAGTTATTAGTTGTCAAGAAGGCAATACGACGTTAATTAATAATTGTCTGCTCTATCTTTCCAATGCAAGTTAATTTACATACTGAGGGTGCTCACCTCGGCAGTACCTTGTTGCCGAGGTGACCTCGTTTCGTCTCTACACGAACACAGTCATTCCCCGATCCGGACCCTGAGCTCGGCTCGGTCCATGGTCTCCTACTTGGATGACCTCTGCACCCCTGGCTGTCACCTCGACTAGACGCTGATGATGTCAACACCCCTGACAACACCCAGGACCAGTGCTTTATCTGAAAAGCACTGGGTGACCTTAATGACTACTGCGCAGGACCCCCGTCATCCAGCCCAGGCGGCTACAGTGTCAGAGTCAGGCCTCCTGGCAGGGAACAGAGCCGTAATGTCGGGACGTGGGTCCCACCAGCATGAACCCTCCGCCCTGACCTCCACTCCCACTCTATAAATACCCCTCCTGTACATTTCGCAAGTAAGCATACTATTCATTTGACAATACTACTGCTTTTCTCTCGTTCTCATACTAACTTGATCGTCGGAGTGATCCCAGGGGAGAAGCCCCGCCATTCACTTCGGACACGAGAATACACATCACTTCATCTCAGAGGAGCCTGATTTTGGTCAGTTCAACTACCCATCAAAAATCACCTCTTCAATTGGCGCCGTCTGTGGGAACGAGATTACTGCTAAAATGAGATCCACGCGCTCCAGAAGTGGAAGAGTCACCTCAACCGGGGCTGGGCAAACATCAGGAGCCCAGCAAGATCGTATTTCTGAAGAACAAGGGTCCCCAAGGACCCAGCCCAACAACGAAGACGCCATCGCCAAGATGGCCGAATTCGTGGCTGATAACCCAAACATTTTCGAAGAACTGGGGAGGTACTTCAAGAGGCAGGGGAAAGAAAAAGCTGAATCCTCCAAGAGGAGACCGACGAAGTCCCCTGAAGTGCCTTCCGGCGAAGACTCCGATGAGGGGCACCACTCTCGGAGCACTTCCAGACGCGCCCCTTCCAAGGCGACGTCTAAGATCGCTTCCATTTTCCGGGCGTTTTCCCGGGGCCTACTGGGAAAACGAGCTGAGGACCCACCTCGGCGTCCCGGAGGCTTAGCAGCCGAATATCTGAGGGCACCGCCCTTCACGAATGACATCAATGGGGAGATGGTCCCCCCAAACTTTAAACTTCCCGCCCTGCGTTCCTACGATGGCCGAGGTGACCCCGAGAATCACCTCCGCGCCTTCCTCTCCGCTTTTCGGCTCTATTGCGTCCCCGACGCAGTAATTTGCCGAGCTTTCCCCATTTTCCTGCAGGGCACGGCCCGAAAGTGGTTCTGGGGTTTAGAACCGAGGAGCATTTCCTCACTCGATGAGTTGATTGATCGGTTCATTCACCGCTTTGTATCATCTCGTCCGATTACGAAGACTTCAGCCTACCTCTTGAACCTGCAGCAAGCCCCCGGCGAGTCACTGCGCTCCTACGTGCAGAGGTTCAATGAGGAGAACGTGCAGATACCTGTTCAGCATGAGCAGGTAACCATAGCTGCCTTCACCAATGGGCTGATCGCGGGAATCTTCAATACTGAGATACACCGGGATTACCCCCACACACTTCGGGAACTCTGGGATCGAGTAGATCAGGGAATCCGAAGTGAAGATCTAAACCGCATGAAGCGAGAGGCTCAAGCGGCTCGTACCGGGCAAGATTCCCGGAGGAAAAAAGACGCCGGCCGAGTCGAACAAGGCCCCAGTGGCTCGTCGACTCAGTTCCGAGGCCGCCGAAGTGTCTTCGACCGGATCGTAAAAGGAAGGTCGTCCACCTCGGACGCCGAGATGACACCCCTCAATTCCAGCCGGACCCATGTCCTGGCTGTGATGAGGCAGAATCACCTCGACCGAAACCCTCCTGAAATTCCGGGAAGGAGAGATAAGAGGAACTCAAACCTCTATTGTGCCTACCACCGGGATGTTGGGCACGGGACTGAAGACTGCAACGATCTGAAGTGAGAGATCGAGAATTTGATCCGGCAAGGGTACCTGAAGCAATTCGTCCGCAAGGATGGAGGCTTCAACCGAAGCGTCTCCCACCGGGAGAACTGGGGCCCCCGCCGAGATGACAGGCGGGACACGAGCATGCACTGCCAAGGTCCCGAGGATCGTAGGGAGGACAAGCAGCCTCCACGTGACGGATCACCGGGCTACGGCCCCAACATCGCCGTGGTGATCAACACGATCGCGGGAGGACCAACGGGAGGAGACAGCCAGAACTCCCGGAAGCGGACCTACCGCCAGGCCGGGATGGAGGTGGCCGAGCCGAGCTCTCGGTTGTCCGAGGTCATCACCTATGGTCCCACTGACCCCGTCCCCGCCGCTTCCAGCAACCATGAGGCCCTCGTGATTGAGATCCTCACCAACAACTACATAGTCAAAAAGGTCTATGTTGACCCCGGAAGCTCGGCAGACGTCTTGTACTACCGAACTTTTGAGAGTTTGAAACTGACCAGGGAGCAACTCACTCCTGTCAGAACTCCCCTCGTTGGATTCGGGGGACACGTCGTCCACCCTGAGGGCATGGTGACCCTGATGGTAACAATCGGGCGACATCCACGCTGCCGAACCGTGCCTGTCAGTTTTGCAGTGGTCAAAGCAGACTCCCCCTATAACATGCTGATAGGTCGGCCCACGCTCAACGCCTTGAGAGCCGTATACTCCACCTATCACCTAAGCTTTAAGTTCCCAACACCTGAGGGGGTGGCCGAGGTGAGCAGCGATGTGGGCGCCGCCCGAGAATGCTACCTCGCTACCATTCAAGCAGCAGTCACACCCCGGCTCTCGTCGAGGTCAGAAGAAAAGAGGCCCGCGGTCCTCTCCATAGACTGCGTCGACCCTCAGAGGGCAGGAGAGCCCAACAGGCTTGAGCCCGGGGATGAGGTGGAACAAGTGGTCTTGGATGAGGCGAAACCTGACCAAGTGGTCCAAGTAGGGGCCGGACTCCCCTCACCCCTGAAAGAAGAAATGATCTCCCTGATCAAGGACCACCAAGACGTCTTCGCGTGGTCCGCAGATGAAGTGGTCGGAGTGCTACCCGAGCTCATGACTCACCAACTCAACGTTAACCCACAGGCCCGACCTGTGCGGCAAAAACCAAGGCACTTCGGCCCCGAACGTAGCAAGGCCATATTGGATGAGGTCGACAAGCTCTTGCCGGCCGAAATGATCCACGAGGTCCAATATCCCACTTGGCTGTCCAACCCAGTCATGGTCAAAAAGGACACCGGTGGATGGAGAATGTGTGTAGATTTCACCGACCTCAACAAGGCCTGCCCCAAAGATTGCTATCCTCTGCCGAGGATAGACGCCCTCGTCGACTCGGCGATGGGGTATGTAGTCCTCTGCTTCCTAGATGCCTACAAAGGGTATCATCAAATAGGAATGAGTGAGGAGGACCAAGAGAAAACGGCGTTCTACACCAACCGAGGTACTTATTGTTACACTACCATGCCCTTCGGGCTAAAGAACGCCGGGGCGACCTACCAAAGGCTGATCAACCGACTCTTCAAGAATCAGATAAGCCGCAATGTGGAGGCCTATGTGGATGACATCCTCGTCAAAAGTCTCGCCACTTCATCCTTTCTGTCAGACGTGAGGGAAGTCTTTGGTGTCTTGCGAGACTCGAGGATGAAGTGGCGAGACTTTTGACGAGGATATCATCCACATAGGCCTCCACATTGCGGCCGATCTGATTCTTGAAGAGTCGGTTGATCAGCCTTTGGTAGGTCGCCCCGGCGTTCTTTAGCCCGAAGGGCATGGTAGTGTAACAATAAGTACCTCGGTCGGTGTAGAACGCCGTTTTCTCTTGGTCCTCCTCATTCATTCCTATTTGATGATACCTTTTGAAGGCATCTAGGAAGCAGAGGACTACATACCCCATCGCCGAGTCGACGAGGGCGTCTATCCTCGGCAGAGGATAGCAATCTTTGGGGCAGACCTTGTTGAGTTCGGTGAAGTCTACACACATTCTCCATCCACCGGTGTCCTTTTTGACCATGACTGGGTTGGACAGCCAGGTGGGATATTGGACCTCGTGGATCATCTCTTTAGTGTCCTGCGAGAATCGAGGATGAAGCTGAATCCCAAGAAGTGCGTCTTCGGCGTCACCTCGAAAAAATTCTTGGGGTATCTGGTTTCCCACCGGGGAATCGAGGCCAACCCCGACAAGGTCAAGGCCATTCAGGACATGTCCCCACCTCGGAACATCCGAGAAGTCCAACGGCTGAATGGACGCCTGGCCGCGCTGAATCGCTTCCTGTCCCAATCAGCTGAGAAAGCTCTGCCCTTCTTTAAGGTGCTCAAGAAGGCTGATCAGTTTGCCTGGACGGAAGAGTGCCAGGCTGCTTTCGACAAGCTGAAGCAATACCTCCATCACCTACCCACTCTCGCTTCACCTCGGCCCGAGGAGAAGCTCTACCTCTACCTCTCCGCAGCCGACGAGGCTGTCAGCGCTGTTCTTATCCGGGATGAGGGCACCCAAGTGCCAGTTTACTATGTCAGCCGAGTTCTCCGTGGGCCGGAGACTCGATACACTCAAGTGAAAAAACTTGTGCTAGGACTAGTTCACGCCGCCCGGCGGTTGAAACCCTATTTCTTAGCTCATCCCATCTCCGTCAGGACCGACCAGCCTCTCCGACAGATACTGGTGCGGCCCGAGGCCTGCGGGCGCCTCACCAAGTGGGCCGTTGAGTTGGGGGAGTACGACCTGTCGTATGAGCCGCGCACCGCCATAAAAGCTCAAGCCTTAGACGACTTCTTGGCCGAGCTCACCTTCACGGAAGGTCGAGACTCCATTTCCGCCATTGCCGAAGTGTCCACCACACACCTGTGGATGTTGTATGTGGACGGATCCTCTAATGGGGATGGAAGTGGAGCAGGACTGCTCCTAGAGGGCCCCTAGGGAGAAGTGTGCTCATACGCCCTCCGCTTTGACTTCCCGGCCACCAACAATGAGGCCGAGTATGAGGCCTTGATTGCGGGGCTCCAATTAGCCCGCAGGCTTGGTGCACAGCGGATCCACGTCCGCAGCGACTCCCAACTCGTAGTCTGCCAAGTCCTTGGTGAGTATGAGGCCAAGGACGAAACAATGCAACGGTATCTATCCAAAGTCCACCAACTCATCGCGTACTTCGAGTCTTTCGAGATCCAAAAAATCCCCAGCTCCCAGAATAGGCGGGCTGACGCCTTATCCGGGCTGGCTTCCACCTCATTCTCTGACCTCAACAAGACCATCTTGGTGGAAGTGCTGAGCGAGTTGGGATACATGGAAGAGGTGGCCTGCCCCGTGCACTCGGAAGATACTTGGATGAACCCGTTCATCCTTTTTTTAAGGCAGGGGATCCTCCCCGAGGACCGAGTCGAGGCAAGGAAAATACAACGCAAATCTGCTCGGTACGCGCTCCGCGATGGAGAACCGTATAAACGCTCATACTTTGGCCCCTGGCTGAGGTGCGTTACACCCGAGGCAGGACGCTAGGTCCTCCATGAGATACACGAAGGCTTGTGCGGAGCTCACGTCGGCCACAGGATGTTAGCCAGGAAGACCTTACTTCTTGGATATTTCTGGCCTTCCATTCGACAAGATGCCCAAAATCTTGTTCTCAGTTGCCCATCCTGCCAAGCCCACGCCCCTGAGCTTCACCAACCCTCGAATTTCATGGTTCCAATCACCTCATCCTGGCCGTTTGAGCAATGGGCGACAGACATCATCGGTCCTTTCCCTAAAGCGGTCGGGGGCTATACCTTCCTGGTAACCGCTGTGGATTATTTCACTAAGTGGGTTGAAGCCGAGCCCCTACGGACCATCACATGGCTGGCCATTTAAAAATTCTTTTGGAAATGCATTATCTGCCGCTTCGGCATACCTCAGATCATCATCTCGGACAATGGAAGACAGTTTGCCGAGAACCCATTTAAGACTTGGTGTGAGAACCTCGGCATCAAACAACACTTCACTTCGGTAGGCCACCCTCAGGCCAATGGTCAGGCGAAAAATTTCAACCGAACTCTCTTGCATGGCCTCAAGACCCGACTGCACCGAGTTGGATCGTCTTGGGTTGAGGAACTCCCCAGTGTTCTGTGGTCATATCGGACAACGCCGAGGTCTTCCACGCAAGAGAAGCCCTTCTCCTTGACCTATGGAGCTGAGGCTGTCATCCCTGCTGAGATCCTTACACCCAATCCTCGGCTGACAGCCTATGTAGCCGAGGTGAACGAAGAAGAGAGACAGTTGGATCTCGACCTCGTCGACGAGAAAAGGGACATTGCCTCAGCTCGGATTGCTTCCTACAAGAACACCCTGGCCCACTACTACAATGCCCGCGTCAAGCATCGGCGATTCCTGCCAGGAGACTTGGTGCTTAGAAAAAACTCGGTCAGCCGAGCAGAACCACAAGGGAAATTAGGTCCGAAATGGGAGGGTCCTTACCGAGTTGTGGGATCTAGTCTAAGTGGGTATTGTAAACTGAGTTACCGAGATGGCTCTCTAGTGCCGAGGACTTGGCATGCCGAGAACCTCAGACTGTATTATGTTTGAAGTTTTTACTAAGTTATCACTTCAGCTACTTAGTTATTTTTCAATACTGAGATGCATACATCTGCTATTAAAAAATAAGGGGGACAAATAGGGGACGAATCAAGAAACTAAAGGAGCCGAAGTACGAAGAAATAGACCTTTCATTCAAATAAGAAGAGGCATTACAAAAAGAAGACAAAGACCGAGGTCAGGAGTACTGCTAAGCATCTCCCACCTCGGTTTTACATTTAAAACCCTATAAGCTAAGCCTCCGCCTCGGTTCCCTCTTGGCCAGTTGCCTCCGCGGCTTCTTCCCCGTCGGGGTGAGCCTCTTCTCCTACTCCTTGCTCTTCCTCGCCGACGTCGCCCCCAGCCTCTTCTCCTCCTTCCTCCTCAAAGGCCTCGTCGAGCTCAGCTAGCCATTTGTTGAACTCATCTTGGATTTCGGCCAAGTTCCTTCCAGCCTGAATGCCATCGGCCATCCGATCGCACAGTTCCTTGGAGTCTTCATTATAATTGGCACTATTCTTCAAAGACTCCAAAGCTTCGGAGGAGAGGTGAGTCGCGGCCTCATCAATAGCCGACGTGAAGCCAAGCATGAAGCTCGGCCTCGTCAGTTGGCCGAGATCCCCAAGGAAGGTCTCGGACCTCCGAAAATCCTCAACAGCCGAGATCCTTGCGCTCTCGAGAGCCTGCTCATGGGTCTTCTTCGCCTCCTCCGACCTCTTCTGCTCTTCCTCCAGAGCCGACCTCAGACTATTGATAGTGGCCTCGGACTCTTCCTCCTTAGTCTCGGCCTCTTGAAGCCGTCTCTGAAACTCGGACTTCTCGGACTCAGACACTACTTGCTTTTTCTTCAATTTGGCAATCTGATCTTGCAGTTTGCCGGTGTCTTGCTCCTCAAGCAACTCACAGTACCGATGTGCCATCTCGGCCACAAAGGCTGTGTTGGAGGCCGTGGTCACCATGACGCTTTGGAGCATCTCGGCCGGAGTCAGCTTCCTGGTGAAATCCAAGTCTCTCGGCAAGGTGGACTGCATCACCAGGTCTTGGGCAACCCGAGGGTGGCTGCATCGGTCGTTGACCTTGAGCGACCAGTCCGGACACCAATGCTCGCCGGGGTGAGATTTTTCTTTCCCAGAAAACACCGGGGGGCTTTGGTAACGGTTCCATAGTGAGGACGCCGTCACCGCGTTGACCGGAGATTTCAACTGTTTGCCTCGGCCATGTGGAGGTGGACGTGCCGTGGTCACCACTATTGGCACCCCTTCTGGCACCGAAGAGGCGGACCCTGTGGCCGCAGCCGCCGAGCTGCTCTGGGCTGCCGTGGTGGGGGTGGTCTTCTCCGCCGAGGTCTTAGAGGACTGCCCTTGCGATTTCTTCTTGGGCGGAGGCGCCGATGTCTCGCCCGATCTCTTCCTTGTCGACCTCTTTGCCACCTCGGCACCTGAGCTCGACGTGATGATATCGGACAGTTTGGTCACTGCACAAAGAACAAATATTATCATTTGCTATAGCCGAGGTAAAAGAAAAAGCCATGAAAGAAAAATTACAGGGTTTCTTAAGTTTAATGGAAAAGAAGGGAGTCTTGTTGGGAGGCAGTAAAGCTCGGCTAATTCCCCCATCGACCAGCACGGCCTCGGGGTTGTCCAAGCTGAAGATCCGAAGTCCGGACCCCATCAATTTCTGGAAGGACTCCTTTTCGAGATCCCCCGCGGAGGCGTCGGCCTTCGATTTGATGGGCTTCCACCAAAAGCCCCGTGGGAAGTCCACGGCCGAGACGAAGATGAAGTCACGCTTCCAATTTTTTATTGAACTGGGGGCGCCGACGACTAGTTTCGGGATGGTTTTGTTCGGATTGCAGACATAGAACCATCCCTTATCTGTCCCATGTGCCTTGAAGGTGTAACATCGGCGGAAGAGGTCCACGGTCGGGGTCACCTCTTGATGTCGGCACAGCATCTCGAAACCTACGAGAATGCGGACCGCGTTTGGGACGAGCTGAGTAATCCTCATGCCGAAGTGGCGAAGTGTGTCCCTGAAGAACCTCGACGTCGGCATCCTCAGCCCGGCTTCCAGCTGCTGGATGTAGACTGCCACAGTCCCCATGGGGGGCTTCTCGGCTGAGTCATCTGGTCCGGGCGAGGTGATGATGTACCCCGGCCTGAAAGGGTACTTTCTTATCACCTTGTGAGCCCTGTCTTCCCCCACTCGACTTCTGAACTTCGGCATCTTGCCGAAGTCAATTTTGTCCGCGTGTTTCGGAGCTACTGGCTCCAGTACTCCCTCATCATGGGGTATCTGAGGTCCGAACTCGTTATTGAAGACAACCTCGGAACCCGCTTCACTCATCTCGGATGACTCTGACACCGAGGCTGCCTCGACGATCTCCACCTCGGCTGAACCCTCCGCAGCACCGGACATCGATCCCCCAGAGCTGGACGAAGCCGTTTCCTCCGAAGTGTCCGGCACCTTCTCGGCCTGGTAGCTCGGTTTCACAGTTTCTTTGTGGGTTTTAGCCGTTTTGGCCATGAATGAATGATGAGATGAAGAGAAAGATACTTACTGTTGACTACGGAATCTGACGAAGTGGATGACTTCGGTTGATATCTCGGCTGGCTGGACTGACCTCGGCGACGCTCAAGAATTTTACAAGTCTGAGATTGAGTAAGAAAGTGATGGGCCATATGGTGAAAAGGACCCCCTATTTATAGGGAGTCGGGGGGAAACCGAAGAGGCGGCAAGAATGCGAAAAGGCAACCACGTTCGAATTCAAAAGGACGTGCCCCTCTCTCTCCTCATTAATGACTCGTCCTTTCAACTGACACTCCATCTGCACGAAACGTCCCACTACTTCACGACGCGACGGTTACCAGTGGCCACGTCCTGGCCACTGACTCGCCCACGTGTCCCGTCCCCGCATCTTCCGGAGCAGTTTCGGGACCCCGACTCTTCATGACTTCGGCACAAGGAAGCCTCGGTACCTCCCTAGCCCGGAGCTCCCGAGGCTTGGGGGGCTTATTGAGGGTGCTCACCTCGGCAGTACCTTGTTGCCGAGGTGACCTCGTTTCGTCTCTACACGAACACAGTCATTCCCCGATCCGGACCCTGAGCTCGGCTCGGTCCATGGTCTCCTACTTGGATGACCTCTGCACCTCTGGCTGTCACCTCGGCTAGACGCTGATGATGTCAACACCCCTGACAACACCCAGGACCAGTGCTTTATCTGAAAAGCACTGGGTGACCTTAATGACTACTGCGCAGGAACCCCGTCATCCAGCCCAGGCGGCTACAGTGTCAGAGTCAGGCCTCCTGGCAGGGAACAGAGCCGTAATGTCAGGACGTGGGTCCCACCAGCATGAACCCTCCGCCCTGACCTCCACTCCCACTCTATAAATACCCCTCCTGTACATTTCGCAAGTAAGCATACTATTCATTTGACAATACTACTGCTTTTCTCTCGTTCTCATACTAACTTGATCGTCGGAGTGATCCCAAGGGAGAAGCCCCGCCATTCACTTCGGACACGAGAATACACATCACTTCATCTCAGAGGAGCCTGATTTTGGTCGGTTCAACTACCCACCAAAAATCACCTCTTCACATACCCTATGTTGCCTTTTTTTTTTCCCATACAAAGTTATTAGTTGTCAAGAATTTTTTTTAACACAAAAATATTTGACACATTAATTGTATTTCAGCTGGCATCCTAGCATTATTCATATCTCCGATGGCTTCAATTCTAGTAGAAACCTAGAATTACGAAAACCGCATATTGCATATGTAAAAGGAGGCCAAAAAATGGAACAATTTTGGAGTCATAAGCCTGTATTAACTCTTCTGAATCGTTTACTGAGTTCAACTGTTATCCTGTCTTAAAATGCTTTACTGTTTTATTTCTTGTCAGATAGCAATGCATGCATGTATACGCCATATTAGATTATGATGTTTTTTGCACCCAATATGAGGTTATTATGTATAGAGTAAAATTGATGCTGCAACTTGTGAGGAATCATCCAATGAATTGTTAGGACAGCACAACAATGCAACTTGTCTCCTGACCATTTGGCCAACCATAGTGATTAAGATTCAGTGAGTTGTTAAAACAGTACGATGCTGCAAATCTAATACTAGGTTTACGGACTAGGACTTTATGGACCATTTTTTCACGCAAATTGGAAAATAACACCTAGTATTCATACAAAACAGAGCTCTATTTATTGTACCAAACAAAAAAAAAAGTAAAGGAATAACGAAACAAAACCCTAATTAAATTGCTTTGTACTAGACATGTGACTTTTAAATAGGGACCGATGGAAATTACCTAGCAGATTGTGGCATTTCAGCCTCCTCATTCGAGAGATCGATTTGTTATTATCAAAAGTTAATCGGTCCAAAACACAAGTTGATGCAATTAAGTAAGAATTAGTTAATCATCTATTGATGGTACAAAGTGAAATATTAACAATAGCCTGTCTGGCGTTTGCAACATGTAAGCTATTTTGCGAGTGACCTAGTAACAGCCATACATATGCAAATTGAAAGTGCATTTTTGAAGAAATTAATGTGGCGTTCTTTATGGGAACTAGCAATGAAAGTATCTGGAACTAGACATGTAGGCTTCTAGCAAAATCCAATTGCTTGATGCATTAATGCTGGAAAATGCTGAAGGATTAGGTAAACAAACCTGCTGTCGCATGCGCGGTGAAAACCAGTGAAGTAATAAAAGGATGTTGGTCCTTACAAGTAGGGGTGCAAACGAGTCGAGTCGAGCCGAACTTTGGCTTAATCGAGTCGAGCCTCCAGTTAATTTTGTGAAACTCGAACTCGAGCTCGAGCTCGACGAGCTCAAAATGTCAAGTTCAAGTTCGAGCTTAAAAAATAAAAAAAAAATAAAAAATTTATTTTTTTTAAAAAAAATTATTTATTTTTAAAAAGAATAAAATAATAATTTTTTAACAAATAATAAAATATTAGGGATATATGTGTAATTTTACTATTAAAATAAAAAATAAAAAATAAAAAAAAATATATAATTGAACTCGCGAGCCAACGAGTTTAATGTTTTTAAACTCGAGCTCGAGCTGGCGATCGGCTCGATTCGTGAACACTCCTACTTACAAGTTGATCGTGAGCGGCTCGATTCGTGAACACCCCTACTTACATGTTACAACAATACGTTGCTAGACTACATAAATGTCCAGGACCATCTAGGACCGTTTGCTTGAAAGTTGCAAATGCCCAAAAGACTATTACTATACATAGAACCAAGAACTCTTTCCAAAATGTTAAAAATGGACCATTAGAACATAAATTGAAATAGTACGTGAATATTTATGAGGAACCCATAAAATTGGCACATTGCTAAGACATGCTTTATTTTCATCAAAAAGCCATTGCCCAAACTTTAAGACTTGATGAATGGCCTCTCCTATTCTTTTTCTCCGAGAATTAATAGGTTCTAATCCTGATTCAACTTTTTGATCACTAGGGCCTTATTCCTTGTTTGGTTTCAATGGCAAAATTGATGAGCAATTCGGTAACAAATTACACCATTTTGAAAATTTTTCTTTCCAGCCAAAAAAAAAAATCTCGAAATGGTAAAAAAAAAAAAATATAGGATAACGTGAAGGATTGTTTAAAAATAATAATAATAATAATAACGTGGGGGATTAAGTTACTCTCAAACTATTGGTCCTTTTAGTGAGACATTCCATTTTTATTTGAAAGAATAAGAGTGATCATCACGAGAATTACTTACTTTTCATGTATCTAGTCAACAGATTGTGTGAAGAAATGTTCTATCCCTAAGACGCTTTTCTTTTCTTTCTTATTTCAGGAAGTCACTATTATATCTCCTTTTTAAAAGAAAAAAGCAACCCAAAAGAACAGGCATGACTAATACAATTTGGAGTTTGATTACTCTTATTTAAAGTTGACTGGTCCACCTCCAAAGATCACAGTTTCAAGATTTTTTTTTTGGTGAAATGGACTGTCGAGAAAACGGTGTAATTTTGGATACATCCTGTAAATGACTGAATGGTGGAAGATTGTAGTAGGAGTAGCATTTTACAATGATAAAAACAAAATTTATGCAACCATGATTTGACAACTGAAAATGCAAAATCTTATCTGTATTTGGAGCCTCAATTATCTTTGTTAGGAACTTAATGTGACCGATAGAACAAGAAGCTTAAACATAAAGTTGGTTTGTATTTCCTTAATAAGGTATTTTGCCCTATGACTGATTGATCTTTGAAGCTAGTTTGCTTTAGAATACTGGACTTCTCTTTTTTTTTTTTTTTTTTTTTTTTTTTGTGATTAGGGGGGCTTTCAATTTGTTTGGCGTGGATGCCCCGTTGATGTTAATGCTATGGCACGAATTAGATATGTTCCTATTAATATATGCGAGAATATATATATTCATTTGATTAAAAATGTTATTTTGCAACATTATATCATTGAAGGCCAAGAAAAACACATTTTTGAAACGATATATGATAACTTGCTGTATCAATAAACAATCATCTTTTGGTTGACTGAACCAACGAAAAGAAACTCAAAGACAAGCCTATTTCTAGATTATTCATATATGTTTCACGTATATCTTTTGCATATGTTTTATAAATTAAATAAAAAAATAAGGAAATTTAACGTGCCAAACACTTCCACTATTGTTTGTTCATGTTTATTTAAGTTTTAACCAAAGGACTAGAATCTACAATAATTAATAGAAGAGCTGAATCATGTTGTATTTTTAGTTGAAGAATAAAGAAAAGTTCACCTGACAAACAAAGATGTATAGCACGAAGGCCTTGTAGCATCCAAATTGCTGGGCACTTTGGTATTGAAAATTTTGGTCAATTTAGGAGCTGGGCACCGTTTTAGGATTGAACATTCTTGCCATATTTTTCAGTAGATGAGATCCCAACGTTGGAAGCAAATGGAATCATTCTTTTATGTACAATACTGATACAAGAGAATATTCCTTACTAAAATTATTTAGCCATGCAAATTTGCTACTTTATTTCATTCATTAGCCTAAACACCTTTACGTCGGGTCCTGTTTGTTTGGTGGGCTACCAAGATGAGCTACTGTTACACACCTTATAGTAGTCTATGTGCTAAATTGTGAGTTAATTGATGAACATTATAAGATCAAAATCTGTTTTACTAAATAATTATCACATAGAGAAAGAGACGTTATCTATTTAAAATAATAACTGTGAAGCATCCATTCCATATTGCAAATAAGGCTTCAAGTCATAAACATTTTATTTGTCGAACCAACTGTACTTAAGTCAATAATCTTTTTTTTTTCTAGTGTAAATAGGAGGTGTCGAGTTCAGAATCTCTCATTTACACTCCTTTCCTCTCATATTCGAAGATCTTAATAAATGATGAAGTTGTCAAAATAAATTTGGACTTTGTTCATGAGAGTCCTCATTATTATTACTTTTACTCCATTATTTTAAGCTGCACCGGTTAGATAAGTCCACAATAAAGAACACCTAACATATTTAAAATCGTACAAGTTACAACTTCGTTTGGAAAAACTTTAGGAAAAAATGACAACTCCTGTCAGCGAATATTTAAATGTAGAATGCAGAAATGATTAACAAGTTTGATGTACCATAAATGCTTTCTATGCTTTATGTTGCGTCCAAAATTGAAAAAAAAAAAAAAACAATCATTGTAACACCAAGCGGAATCCAATTTGTGATGCCCTTTTGTTTCTTTTACATTATTTCATGTTGTTCTTTGATAACATAAAATTAACCTATTAACCCAATGTGCCAAAGTTCAATTAGTATAGCAATCAAAAAGTCATTGAGAGATTGGAAGAGTTCCATATTTAAGAGACCGACAACTAATTAGCACTAACCACTTACTGCCAAGTCTGAAAAGCAGCAATTTTTTAGCCACAGCACAAGATATAAATTAGGAAACTTGTTTGGTGAGTTCAAACACGTGTAGAGATTCATTACCATAATCCACATAAGAAAAGAAAAAAAAAGAAATACATAAAGAAGAAATGTAATGGAGATTGATAGGAACTCTGAGGTGGTGGTCATGAATTCCTGATAAAGGGCTTCGGAGAATTTCTTTTCATACTGTTGGGTTGTTGTTCTGTACAGTGGTGCATGAAAGGGTGACACAAAATAACAAGTACTGGTCTTAGTGGGCATTGTATGATCGATCATGATTCATCATTACCATCATCATGAATAATCAAGGTTAAGCGAAGATATAGTTATAGCATTAACTTTTAAAATTGAGTGTGCATGACGTTGCAAAATTGCTTCCTTTCATTTTATTGTGTTCCTCCTCTAAGAGTCTCAGACCATTCACAATTAGAGTCTTTTATTTAAGGGCATGCAGAAAATCATAGGGGACCCTTCTGTTTCAAGGGCCATAATTATGTCTGTCTCAAGGAATCATGTCATGAATATTAGCTTTCATGTTTTGCATTAAAAATTTGATTAGTTGATACATTGATGACGTGAACGATCCAGAATGGACTGATGATTAACAAATTTTCAAATTAGTGAAAGATAGAATAAATCATAAGGCTTTGGATCAAGCAGCTGAAAGGGGGAAAAAATTCAAAGAAACAAATAAATTCAGAAGAAGAGGAAATCGATGGATGGAATTGAAGATAAAAAGTAAATTTGTCACAGAATAGGAGAAAAAATGTGTTTGGTAATCAGAATCTAAGGCAAAAAAAGGAATAATGTACAATCTATTTTGTATATGCACAGCAATTTTTTAGTAAAAGAGCTATAAACTTGGAGATGGAGTACAAACGACAATGCGGCCTTTGAGACCAGAAATCATTTGGTAGCTCTTATTGAAAGAAACAAGAGAAAATTGCCCCTCGCATAGCAACAAGGGTCAGGGGACAAGATCCGATTAAGACCTCTCCCGGACGAGACAGGGAAAAAAAATCAAAATCAAATAGTAGTAAATTAAAAAGCCATACATGCATATTTTGTCATTAGCCATGTACACTGCTTTCCACGAAAGAATTAGTACATTGGAAATGGTAATTATTATTTCTAGTGTATGAAGGCAAAAGGCATTTCTAAGTCATCTTTCCATCAAAATGCATGGCAAAACGCATAGCTTTTTGTGACAAAAATTATAATTTTTTCTTCCACTAACTCGTAAATCTCTTTACACTAATTAACTAGAGATTTAGTGTCGTGTCTCTTTCTTCAACCAAATTTCGCATGTAGTTTTGGGGTTGTTCTATTCATTAAGTAAGTTTGGGCACAAAATGCACTACTTGATGTTGTGTAATCCATTTAGCTTCTTTCAAGAAAGTCAGCAAAGGGATTGGACAGTCGGAGAAACACATTTCATTCACATAACAGTGGCTGTAGTGCGTTAGCTATCGCTGCACAATTGCATCTTATTGTACTGAAGATGGAAAATTTTTGTACGCCTTGTTCCTGTAAAGCAAAGTTTTTCCTTGCTAAATTTGAATTCACCTTTATGTCAGATCCACATCATAGAACATTATCCGTGAGCAAATGATTAAAAAAACAAGGGAATGAAGGAAAGAAAATCTGGATTTGCAAGCTATATTTCTCATATCCAAGCCGCCTACAACTGTTATCCCGTGAACCAAATTCTAGTTCATTTGTTTATGAGCCTTTCTCCTCTTAAACTTGGTGTTGTTAACCAAATCATGTGACTTTTAAGGGGAAACAAGTTGTTGTGGTACTCTAGTTATATATTGACTTATTTAGGCCTTTATACTTACGAGCTAATGGCTGATTTCATTGAAGGTTAATGAACTTATTACTTTGTACATAAAAAAAAGGTTTGATATTCTTACGGGCTAGTAGAAGATTATCGTGCTAATGGTGTCTTAATTTCACGTTTCCTTTGTAATTTTTTTTTATTTCTGTCATCACAAGGAAAAGTCAAATAAAAATATGAATGTGCTCCATTACTTTAAATTGGCTATTTTTTTAAAAAAAAAATTGTTTAAGTCAAAGTCTCAAAAAGATGTAGACTCCATTTGGAATTGCAATGCATCTGCAAAAAGAGCGCTTTTAAGTACTGAAAGTATCTTTAGAGTGTTTGGTAACTAATTTTCTGTAATTTAAATAGCCTAATTTTTAGTAATTCAAAAGCATTTTTATTAAAAATACTTATGTCAAAAATGGTTCTTTATAAGTCATCGCATTCGCAAACGACACCGTAGTATGATAGAAGTAGTTTAGGCACTCTCACAGGGATGTAAAGTTTAAGCCCCCTCGTTTTTGACACGATTCATGTACTGAAATTTTAAACGGAAAAGAAACAATGAAACGCCTGAGTTGTAGAAGGTAGACATGGTTTTCCAATTCCACAATTTGACGTAATATGACTAATTAAATATATTTCTACCCAGTGTCAGCAACACCAATCTTCATCAAAATGAATTTGGTTTGATCTTCCAGTCTCATGCTTATCAAAATGACTTTTTGGGGAATTTTGTATGAATATTGCGAGTATAATATTTTCAGATGAAGCAGGTCTATCTCCACTTCTTCCTTAATTAAATGCTCATAATTCATTTTTTTCTCACACTTCTAAGAGGTTGATGATTTCATTACGCATATTATCCAATTAAAGCCATGAGTCAAGCCAAATACCAGACTTAACGACATGAACCACCTAAAAGTAGCGTATTTGTGATAGGATAAGGTGTTTAGAAGTAAGAAGCACTAAGCAACAACTATCCCATGAAGTATTTCTTCTCCATTTACTTCTTACTCTTGAATTATGCTTCTGCTTGCTTTAAAGGCATTAGTTTCCTTTTTTTTTTTTTTTTTAATACTTTTTCTTTGCTATTCCATGAATTGGGGCTTATATTTTGTTCTAGGAATATGCTATTCATCTCATGCAGGTAGCAAATGTGATTAGACTGGAGGGAAAAATGCACTTTTCATCCTCATTGTTTAGGGTATTGGACAATTTCGCCCCTAAAGTTTCAGTCAAAACTCATTTTATCCACATAATTTTATAATTTTGATCGATTTCGTCCCTAAAATTTTATGCAAACACATTTCATTGTAATAGTTTCATAAATTTGACTAATTAAGGACAATTGATGGATTGTCAAGCGATTTGAATGGAATATCATCACTTGACCATAGCATGCCGATTAGTAAAATACAACAAAACATTGGATCAACAAAAACTCAAAAATAATTTTTTAATTCACTTTATTATTTAAAAAACAATTTTTAGCCAGTATTACTCTCTTCTTAATCACAAATTGTACAAAAGTTTGAGAGGAAACAACATCATGGGGAAGAAACAACCCTATTATAGCCAATTGGAGAAAATTTTCAAATAATTCCATTGCAACCAATTGGAGAAAAATATTAACGTGAAAGAAAGAATTGTTTAGATTGTCATTTATTAGCAAAATTTTGTTTTGTTGCATCATATACGTGTTTTTCAAATTGTTTACCTATCATCCAATCTATTTTTTATCTCACATATATCATATCACAAATTTAAAAAACAAAATCTCTTATCCGAACACACTCAATATTATTTATGTAATTTAATAAATGACCGAATTAGGTATTAACATTACAATTATTAACAGGACATACTAGTCATGTGATGATATTCTTCAAATTGGTTAACAATCATTCGATTGTCCTCAATTGATCAAATTTATGAAAATATGATGATGAAATGTGTTTCATGAAACTTTAGGAATGAAATTTATCAAAATTATAAAATTATGAGGATGAAATGTGTTTTGACTGAAATTTTAGGAATGAAATTGTTCAACACCTCATACATTGGGGATGAAAAGTGCATTTTTTCCTTGGACTAGAAGAGGGCGTGCACCAGTAAAAGTCATGGTACGCTAAGAATTCATCATTGATATGACAACATCTCCACCAAATGAAAGGAAAGGAAATCAGGAAATTAAAGAAAAGATGACGAAAGCAAATAGTAGTGGTCCTAGGCATGTTGATAAAGTATTAAATTGACATTATTAGAAGAATTAGGTTATGACCCTACCATTATTTTTATGCATTGCCTGTTTCTACCATTAATATGCTACTGCCAATCAAGAAAAGTTTTAGATCTTTCTCACAGGGTGGGAGCATCCTTTGCTATAATAATGCAATTATATTACCAAGTCTTTTGAGATTGTCCACTGTTTAGCAATGTGAAAAGCTAGTCATATGGCAATAATGACTTTAATTTATACATGTAACAAGAAACCATATTGGTTGACTACTTGATTTGTTCATCTAAGGAGAAAAATGAATAGAAAAGAATGAAAACTAGCCAATATGTTTATCAATCTGCTTACCAACTTCATATCACAACCATCTAGGTTAATCATATATATATATATATATAATAAAGTCGTATCCTCATTCTTATCCCTTCATATTTTCTCTTTCCTACGTGCCTTAACGAGACGGCAAGTAGTTTCTTACGTGGCTTGCTCCTTTTTTGTTTAGATATATATCAATTCTTATTTCCTATAAGAATTCTTAATATTATATGATTCTTATTTCCTACTCAAAAAAGGAACTGAAAAGTAATGCGATATAAATAAAAGAGACATAAATATCTCTATTAAATATATCTCCAAATTCATGCCAATAATTTGTGTACTGTATAGGGAACCAAAGTAAATAAGAATTGTTATCACTACAAGAATGGAAATAATATTCTTAATAAATTTTATTATTAAGTGCGTTATCAAGACATAATGCATAACACGAAATTTATGGAAAAGAAAAAGTTAATTGAATCCAATTAACTATATGTATTTGCCCCGTACGGTCAAATATAAATTCCTATATGAGCACCGGATTGTAAATTCCTATAAATCCGTTCGTTGTTAATCAAAACATGCAGGTTATACTCATTGCTAGGTTATAGGATTCACAATACTTCTCTGCTCAGATGTGGGGAGTATTTAGGGTGTGGACCCACGCCACAGGAGTCCATGCACTTAAAGGACTCGATATCGTTGAGGTGGTCTTTCAAAGTAGGTAAAATCTGTCTTGATAACACACTTTTATTTCCTATAAGAATTCTTACTATTATAGGATTCTTATTTCCTACTCAAAGTTATGTACCTTAAACAACTTAAATCAAGATAAACATACTTTTAATGTTCTTATCAACATCTCTTTATATTCTTATCAATTCTTATTTCTTATGCCTACACTACATATAGCCTCTAATATATTGATTTCAAGCATCAAATTCATGGTTAGGTATTTTCAGTACATGCGGTTGGCACATTAAAGTATCGATTTTGGGTTTCCACTCCTCTTGATTATCAGATACATCTTCTTTCAATACATATTTTTTTTTAAAAGGCATGTTGATCTTCAATTATAAAAGTTTAGTAACATATCTTGAATTTTGTTTTTTTTTGTTTTTATTTTCTGTTTGTTTTTTTATGAACACATAGGATTAGTAATATATCTTGAATTAGTAATAAATTTCTCTTATATTTCACATATTATATCTCACATAATATTTTTGCCTTTAATTTTGATAAATCATTATTAGATTGGCGGAACTGACAACCAATACCAACTTGAAGCATCTTCTTCCCAGATCCCAATTAGTATAATAGATGATTTTAATAAATAACATTTCAATACTCTTCATCTGAATCATTCATCAGAGGGTTCAACAAAAATCACAGAGGAAGGGAATCCTCATAAAAAGATATGCATGAGAAGGTAGATTTAATATACTATTTTACTTTCTTAAATTATAATCTTTATGTATTGTTATACACAGCCTTAAATGCGATAAATCATTTATTTTTTTATTCTTAGTTATTCTGCTTTGCTATCATGCATTGATAATGGAAAATCAATAAATGCTGATTTGCATGGACAAATCGAGGAGAATGTTCAAACAAAAGAAAAACAAAAATAAGTTTCTGAAGAGTAGAATATTATTTGATATTATTTACTGTACTTTTTATTTATTTTCAAGTTTTTGAATGTTATGGTATTGTCGAATGTTATTTTTTCATTTTTGAATTATTATTTACTGAATTAGATGTTCAAATTTATATTATAAGAATATTTTATATTACAATGTGCATATAGTAATATACTTAAGAAAGGTTATAATAAAATATACATTAAGTTTGTATTTCATATCGACATTTTTATAAAATTGACTAAATAGTTTATTATTTTTTGAAAATTCCCGTTCAACGAACGGGTAAAAAACTTGTTAACAATATAAACCTAAGAGCATGATTATTGGTCCAACAGCTCTGAAGTCCACAACAAGTGGGAATGTGGGATTGATCTGATCCAAGAAGAAATTGCATAACTCTCAGATTACGACTCCTCCGTCCGAAATGTCTCCTATTGTACTTCTATTTTCAAGAAATTTGAATGTGTTACAAGAATTCATACGTCACCTGGATGGTCCAGTCTTATGCTTCGTGGACTAACTAACGTACGATTAATTAACAAACAATTTTTTGCTATTAATCAGTTTAATTAGTCCAAAGTTGGATTAATCAACTTGGTTTTGACTGGGTTGGGATACAGTTCGAGCTATTCAAGTTATAATTGAATTTAACTCTTTAAGGACTGAGGCTGTGAGACCATTAAAGTCAGTCTCAAGCTTCTTGAATTTTATTGATTACACAAAATACAATGTGCATATCCTAAACTAACGAAGAAACTGAGTGCTTTTTTTTTTTTTTTTTTTGAAAGATTGAACTTGTGCTTGATAAGGCAAAAGTTTATAAAAGTTCATTCAAGTCAAATCCAGTTCTTCTCTATTAACTATTTAGTAAAGGATGAACTTGAATTGACACGTTTAATCCAAAAACTTCAATTACTAGAACCTTTTGCAACTTTGAGTTTGATAAATCAGATATTCAATTTGACTCTGATTTACAAAATCAGTACACTTGTTATGTCAAAGGGGAAAAAAATTTGCAAAATCAGTACACATGTTTTCTCTATACCAATTAGGGTTTAAGTTCTTTATGAACAGCACATAGAAGAATATAAATCCAAGAAATGCACAGTAATAGCCATATCTCTTCAGCCGGTAATGGCATCTGGAAAAGCTTATAGTTTCAAACATCTTTACAAAGAAAGTAAGAACTTCCCCATTCAGTAGGAAAAGAAAACCACAAGCTTGAAGTTATGATATCATGTTGAAAAGTAGTTCTATGAAGATAGGGCACAAAATTATTGCCACCTCATAAACACTGTATCTTTTAGAGATTGGGAAGAGTAAGAGATTCCCCATGATTGTTGAAGAAAATGCTAAAACAGTACTATTTCATGAACAAGTTTGAAATGTTACCATCAAAACTATTGATTATACCAAACCAGATGGAACCTTTCACTTCTGGAGGCCATATTGACAGAAAAGATAGTCCAATATGGAATGGAAAAGGCCCAAAAAATGCCACATTTACTGTCTGCGTGCTACTACTTGGACAAGTTGTTTGATTGATCGTAGAAATCCTTACATCATAAAGACTCAATAATGTCTATCAGAATCCAAGAACCAGAAATTTTGTCACCCCTGCAATAATGTCTTTACCTATAACTCTATCATTTGCCTTTTTATCATCCTCAACGTGTGGATAACTTGCTTTAGATCGCAGATTCGAAGAACTTCTTGTCAACCCTGAATCTGAACAGGTTTAAATTACGTCACAACGCAACTCTACTCAGTTGTACTTGAATCTTTCCCAGCCTGAAGCAGGTGCTAGGCTCATAAGGTACTAATCCTAATTTGACTACCGAAAATGGGGGAACAATGTGTTACGTATGGGTCCTAGTCCCCAACATAGCAAGTAATGAGGGAATAGCTGTGTCTGATGCTGGTGAAATCATAAACAATGGAGAATTTATATTCCTATATATGCTGGAACCCATTTGATTCATTAGAATTCGCATATATGTTTAATTTTGCGCATAAATTTTGTGGACTTAGAAGCTCGATGCAACACCTAAAAAATTGTGCAAAAAGTTTGTGTAAGAATTTATTTTATACACACAGATATATATATATGTATATATGTATACATACACACACATATATATACACACATTTACATATACACATATACATGTGTGTGAGTGTGTGTATAGGTTGAAATAAGAGGATATGGAATTAAACTTTTAACGCATACCGATCGGCTAGTTCGCTACAGTGCATGTTTCATTAGTTTATAAACTATTATACAAGGGATAAGTCTTTTCGTTTGCTTGCATCCACTATAAACAAGAAATATGCAAGAAAGGGAAGGGACAAAAAAAAAAAAAAACCAAGAGTAGAAGATCAAATCGACCTCATTTTTGAGTGGGGAACACTGAAATGCATTAGTACGTTATAAGGCTAATAAGAAAAAGTTAAGGCCACTGGTACAAACGAGTGGAGGCTTTATCAAATACTGATAGGGACTCTACCACAAGACCAAACAAGTAAAAGAAGAATTACAAATAGTGTTAACCAATTGAGCAGGACATGTTGAAGTCTTTTATTGGTGGGTCTATCAAAACACTTGCTTAGTCCTCAACACCTAACCTAACAATACAAATTTATTATCTCTACTAGGAGCAGCATAGCAGACTCCATTCGTCCTCAATGTATGGACTTGGTTTAGGATGTTGCAATTGGGTCCACGGCTTGGAATTTGACCAATTATTGTTAGTATTTGTGGGAATTATTGAAGTCACAAAGTAGACACTATATAATATGAAATTTTCATTAACACCATGATTAGGTGTGGTGTGTAAAGTAGAGAATCACCATTAGAAGTACTACAGTGTTTGCACTAAATCAGTGACATCATGAAAAGTATCATTTTGATCCCAAGAGGAAATAATATGTGATTGTTATAGGCTAAATGGAGTTTCATTTTTCAACAGACACGATAACTAAAGTTATAGACTCAAATGTTACAGATGTTTGGCTATAAAGAATCTCCCATTCATGTTAAAGAAAATGGAAAGTATGGTGGCTTATAAAACTCGGTTTCATAATTTGCAACTTCTAGTTGTTGGATGACAGCATTGTGAAACAATTGCAAGTTCTAGTTGTTACAATCGATGATGTCATTTGGAGAAACGACATTGAATTTTAATAAATCAACTCTAGAAAGCCTTTATCCTTTTTTTCCTTTCTTTTTTTTTTTTTTGTGAAAGGAGGCCTTATTTTATCAGATGGTTGACGATTTTTCGGTATTGTCTTATATCACTAGGAGCGTTAAAAAATCTGACATATCAAAAGTTTAACAACAAAAGATTGGACATAGCATTAGTTATTACAAAAACGTAAGTTGAGTATTTCTCAAAAGGGGAGGGTTGAGATTTTGGATTCAAAACCTTTTATTTATTAAGTAAAAAAGGAGAAAAAATTGTATTTTATGAAAAATATTTGTTAAAATTTTTATTCTTGAATAAATAAATTTAATTTTATAAGAAAATGAAAAGGAGTAATTTACTTTGACACGTCACGAATTATCATTGCAGGCAAGCAAAACGATCTTGTATAGCGCCACGATGTTCAAATGTTATCGGTAGGAATGTAATCGAGTTGAATTAAGTTCGAGTATCACTATACTCAAACTCGTCTCGATATGCAGAAAAGATACTTGAGTTTGAGCGAGTAATATTACTGGAGCTTGAACTCGAACTCGATGCATTGCTAACAGAACTCAGAGCTCTCAAACTCGACTTGCATGGTGCTTGAATCAATGCAAGCCTTATCAAGCTTGAGTCAGGAAGATTTGGAGATTCATTTTTTTGATAATTTTTGAGCGAAAAGGCATTATCGCCCTTCAAAAAATTTCATATGACCGAAAACATTTTGTAAATTTAACCACTCTTGTAGACGCTCAGGTAATTTCATAATAGCGTCAGGTAATTTCATAATAATGATGTATTAAAGAATAAACATTAAATAACTCGATAAGGTTTGATTAGCTTTCGAAACTTACTATTAGATATTCGAATTTGATTTGCTTGGCCTATTGTGCTACTCGAATTCAATTAATCCGAGTTCGAATCGAGTTTTTGATTGATTTTTGCTCACGAGTAGCTTGATTTAGCTCGGTTGCGAGCAACTGTTAGATTATAGCCCTAGTCATGGGCCTTGGGATCAAAATCAATGAAACCGTTAAAGGAATCCATCCAGTGTGTAAAGCAGACCGTTATCTGGGCGGTGTTTGAGACCATTTGCTATTGTCAGGCTATAGGGCACCACATTTTGAGGGCCTAAAAAATATCAGGTTTGGGTCCAAATTCATCTAGCCCATTGGACGAGGATTGGAAACCAAATTGATGGTCTTAGAAAGAGTTAGGTGGTGTTTTCTTATTGGACGAGAAGAGCAAAAGTTCTTCTTTTCCAGCAAAATTGAACTTCTTATCGGATATTGTTGAAAGCCATTGCTTGGAAACAGACTTAAATCTCAATAAAGACTCCACTGGTAGTCTTGAGAGTATCTCAAGAATGAGTTCTGGCGGAAAATTCTCTGACAAATTTGGCTCTGGCTCCAAAATTAAATGTCCATGCCATGGAACTTTCTTTGAATGTAAGACAAGTTAAGAATTTGATTAGTTAATAGAAGCAATTCTGAGGGTTAATTCTGTTCCTTTTGAAATTCTTAATCTAATCAAATTATAATATCTGTTGCCAAAAGAAATAGACAGATTCTTTTTGGAAACATAAGAAATTACGAGACATTGGATTGAGATATTCAAGACCAGTTATGGTCATCATATTAGGAAAATTCCCAACTGCAAAGAAGAGGTGCCGTTTGGAAGCTTCTTGAACTGATTTGCCAAACTACCTACACCTAATTTACTTCAGCTAAAGGGAGTGTGGAGAAAAAAGCTAGTAAGTGGATATATGATGCATTTGTCAAAATTTTGACACCTTACCACGAAATTGGACCAAATTACAAGAAACAATACAATTTTATGTCGCACTTGAATGAATTTTAAAGGGGAAAAACTAGGGATATTAGTTATTGAACCACGCAATTGAAGAGAATAATTCGTGTGTTGAGAAAATGAAAATCACAAATTCCACAAATGAAAACATCACGTATAAAGGTAAGATTACAAACATTCAAGGAAAACGAAAAAGAGCAAAGAATAAAGACATATGCAGTCTTCCCTAAAAGAATACGTAGGTCTCAAATAGCGTTATGAATTTATAAAAAATGAAGAAACAAATTAAAGGTGATCTAAATAACTAAAGTAAATAAAATCATCCAATCTGTCGTTGTTTCTCTTCCTTCTCGGTGGCCTTTCTTGATTCCCATCTGCCACACTTTCAACGTAAGGAAAACCAAACAATTGACTACTTTCGGGATACTTTTGCTGCCTGACATCAAGCAGATTTCTACTTTTCAGATCGTATGCCAGTACTTTTTGGTGATTTTCCACCATTACAACTTCCCCCTTATTCGTCAAAAACACAGGTACCAAGGAATATCTTGGAGCATTCAAGTGCGAGTTTACAATTGTAAACAAAATTGTCCAAGATTCTTTCACCCCATATTCCCTCATGGTTAAAAGCTCCCTGCCATATTTATCCGGACGAACCATGCAAAGACATCCCTCTATAACGCCCAATCCATGTACAAGATTTTGTTCGTAATGCTTAGGGTCTGGTTTTGGCAACAATTTGAATTCGTCCCTTTTTGTATCAAAGCAAAGAATCAACTGCTGTGGAGCATTTGGATGTTGGTTTCCACCATTTTTTCCTTCTTTTTCTTGGGCTAAAATATGCAAATTTCCCCTCACCAATGGAGCAACCCAATCCGTCCGGAGAACCTCGTAAGGGCAAATTACTTTTGTCCAAGTTATGCTTTTTAGATGAGAAACAAAGGCATATATTGTTCGTTCAGATTTCCTAGGTTGAGAGATTATTATTACTACTTTGTAATCATCAACAGAATCATCGTAACAAAATCCAGATGCCAGCACCCTGCGATAACCATGTCCCAAGGAAAGAAGATGGTGAACGGCTCTGGAATATCTAGTGGAAGGGTTCCATAAAAATATGTTTTTCCCATAGCCAAAAAGCAGCAGACCATCACAAGAGCCAAGAAATTCGTACCCAGAGAAAGGGTTATCAAACTCTTCAACATGGAGATCGCTGTTTAGTGACCAGGAAGTACTGACTTTGGTTCCCGTGAGATCCTTGTTCAACCTTCTGAAGAAAAACAAGGGTTTTTCACGGCATCTTCCGTCGTTACGAAGACTGAAAATCTTGTGGGATATGAGAGATTTCCATTGATTGCAGATTATTTTGAATTTCATGAGAGTTTTCACGGGTAGCCTTGAAAGTATCTCGACGATGATGTCTTCTGGAATGTGTTCCGGTCTTGCAACTCGGCTTCTCTTCCCTTTTCTCATCTTTGGCACAATCACAGATGTGCTTCAATGCCAATGGAGTTCCAAAATTGTTTTCTGGAATCAAAGGATCTAGAGTCTGGAAGACGACACTCTCGTTGACGGGGATGAATCAATAGCACCACAGATTTTGATTTGAGATTCATAGGCGCATACAAAAGTTTGAATGTATGAAATAAGGAAAGAACATTACCAAGTCGTTGAGTTGTATTAGAATACAATCAAAGTTGAGAACAATTGGTAACTTTCGGCCCAAAAAAACAATTAGTAACTTCCATGGTTGTAATTATACAATCAAGGTTAAGAAGAGTAACTTTTAATAATAAATATGTACAGTAACTTTCACTGTCGCAGATTTCCTAACTTTAGCATCCATGGGCAGCATCGCGGCTAGACTCTACTATTTTAATATTTTTTTAAATATATTTGTATTTTTTTTATAAAAAAAATATACCTACATATTTAGTTTTATTTTATTCTTTTCTTTTGTTTCGGAGAAAACTCCTAATTTCTTGAGATTGCTATTCGAGTAATGCAGCGGGTCAACTAAAAGAGTGTTGGTACTTGAGGCTGGACAGAATCAATTACGTGAAATGACTAGATGGATGAAGTATTTATAACTTTGAAACTGGATTCTAGCATGGACTCGATTGCCACCTCCGATATTCGGACCTAAGGCACGGATGGTTATCAAAGCCTTCACAGACAATCTTGTTAGTATGTC